>NC_043703.1:27391579-27444222 GCF_006229205.1 Suricata suricatta | reverse complement strand
AAGTCCTAAATTACATATTTCAAAGTACTTGTTATATTTAAAACTGTATTATAAACATCAGCATCAAGTAGCATGAGTCATTTCCTTTTTCTCTCCTCTTCGCTTTACAACTAACTGAACATCCATAACCAAAGGAGGAAAAAAGTGCCTCTACACAGGATACCAAGACACCTGAGAGATCTATCCAGCTGTGCATCTGAAAGTGAGTGGACTGAATCAGAGAGGCTGCAACAGCAGCAGAGAACATGGCAGCTGGCCCAGCAGCAAGCCAGCACAGCCTTTCTGGCAGAGGACGTGGAAGGTAAAGGCAGGAGAATGGGGGTCTGCTGGCCATGCATGCTGCAGCTGCAGAAACCAGCTGCTCTCTCTGCAGAGAGACCACAGTGACTGGGAACAGGGGAAGGAAAGGGAACTAGGCAAGGAGAACTGAAGAGAAGTGTCTCCTGCTATTTGCCCAGGGGAGGAGGGAAAGGGGGAGTAAGAGAATAACCCATGGACCTCTGGTACCCACCCCCACCTTGAGGATTTGCCCAGCAGGACCCTGGCATACCCAAAACCCCATGTGCTAAATCTACACCTCTCCCCAAGCTCTGCAGCCACCTTTGCTCCTTTTTCTGTTTCCTTTTAGTGCACCTGCTTACCACCCTAATGTGAGTCCGTTCTGGTAAGAGAAACCAAAGACTTGTGCTATAGTGCCACCTTCTGGAAAACAAATGAAGGCTCCTAATAACAAATCTTGGAATTGTAAGAAAGTAAACAAAACCTTGCCTAAATAAGAAAAGTGTTCACTACTTCAAATGGAGAAGCAGATGCATTTCCCATCACAGTAATATGATCTCACAAAAAGAAAATGACAATTTTCCAACAACTGAACCCAAAGACATGAAATACTTACAAAACAGCTATTTTGAAGAAATTCAATGAACCAATAAAAAACTCAGAAAGGCAATAAATAAGCTCAGGAACAAAATTACTAAACAAAAGTATTTTGCCAGACAGGTTAAAATTCTAAAAAAAAAAAAAAAAAAAAAAGAAGAAGAAGAAGAAAATTCTGGGGTGACTAACTGAATATATGAAGAATGAATTAGAATGTACTGGAAATAAAACAAATCATATGGAAGTGAGAATTAGCACACTCAAGAATAGAAATATAGAAATGATCCAGGTGGAAGGGAAGAAAGAACTAAGATTTTTTTTTAATGTTTATTTTAGAGAGAGACAGACAGACAGACAGACAGAGACAGTGGGGAAAGGGCAGAGAGAAAGGGAGACAGAGGATCTGAGGCTAGCTCTGCACTATCAGCACAGAGCCCAATGCAGGACTTGAACTCCTGAACCATGGTATCATGACCTGTGCAAAAGCCTGATGCTCAACCAATTGAGCCATACAGGTGCCCCAGAACTAAGATTTTTAAAAAGTAAAAAAACCTGGGGTGCCTGGCTGGCTCAGTCAGCAGACTCTTGATCTCAGGGTCATGAGATCAAGACCCACAATAAGGGGTATCTCAAAAAAAGAGAGGGAGAAGGGTGCACAGAGAGTACTTAAATGATAGTTGAGAACCTTCCTGGATACAAGTCCACAATGCTGACAAAACACACTATTTTACCAACACAGGGGCGCCTGGGTGGTTCAGTCGGTTAAGTGTCCGACTTCAGCTCAGGTCATGATCTCACAGTTTGTGAGTCTGAGTCCCGCAACAGGCTCTGGGCTGACAGCTTGTAGCCTGGAGCCAACACAAAAAGACCTTCTCTAAGATGCATTATATGAAAACTGTCAAAAGTCAATAAAGAATTATAAAGGCAACCCAGGGTAAAAAACAGTAACCTACAAAGGTACCCCCTCCCCAATAAGGCTATCAGCAGGTTTCTCAGCAGAAATTCTACAGACCAGAAGAGAATAGAATGACACAATCGGAACACTGAAAGTTTTAAACAATCACCCAAGAATACTCTATTGGCACAGTTATCTTTGAGCTATGAAGAAGAAACCTAAGTTTTACTAGAGAAACAAAAGTTGAGGGAGTTTGCCATCACTAAACATACTTATATGACATGTTAAAAGGAGCTCTTCAAGCTGAAACGAAAAGACTAAAGTACAAAAAAATTATGATTAAGGTAATAAATACTCAGAATCAGAATACTGTAACTCCTCTTTAAGATAGTGTATTAAGATATTAACTATAGCATAAAGATTTTAAGAAGTTTTAAAAATAACTATAGCTACCTCTTAGAGCACCTAGGTGGCTCAGTCAGTTAAGCGTCCGACTTTGGCTCAGGTCACGAACTCACGTTTCATGAATTCAAACCCTGTGTCAGGCTCTGTGCTGACTGCCCAGAGCCTGGAGCCTGCTTCGGATTCTGTGTCTCCCTCTCTCTCTGCCCCTCCCCTGCTCGCACTCTGTCTCTTTCTTTCTCAAAATAAAAATTTAAAAAATGTAAAAAAAAAAAACAAAAAACTATAGCTACCTCTTGATAACAAAAATCACAATATATAAAGACATAACTTACAACATCAAAAAATATAAAAGGGGAAGAGTAAAAGGATAGAAGCTTTATAGGCAAATGAAGATAATTTTTTTTATCAGTAGAAAAAGGACAGCATTACGTTTTGTGTAACCTCATGGTAACCACAAAGCAAAAATCTACAGAACAGACATGAAACGTTAAAAAAACAGGAGAAAGAGCAAACCACCATGAAAACCAACTTACAGATAGAAACAAAAGGAAAAACAATCAAGGAAGAAACAAAATGACCAAAAATGATAGTAGTAAATCCTTACATATCAATAATTACCCTAAGTATAAATGAATTAACTCATCAATCAAAACAGAAAGTGGTGGCACCCAGGTGGCTCAAGTCATTTGAGCAACTCTTGATTAGGTCATGATCTCATGGTTTGTGGTATCAAGCCCTGCACAAAGCCTGTTTGGAATTCCCATTCTCTCCCTCTCCCCCTCCCCTGGCATGAGTGTCTCTCTCTCAAAATAAATAAATAAACTTAACAAAACAACACACAAAGCAGCTGGATATATAAACAAAAACAAGACCCAACTACAAGTTCCCAATAGGAGACCGATTCCCCTCTAATGACATACAGGCTGAAAAGTGAAAGGACAGAAAATGATATTTTAAGGAAACAAAACAAAACAAAGGCCGGCAGAGCCATAATACATTAAACAAAATAAACTTCAAGCCAAAAAGGGTAACAAGAGTCAAAGAAGGACATTATATAATGATAAAGGGGTCAATACAGTAAGAAGATATAATAATGGTAAACATATACACTCCCAAATCCTAAGCACTGAAATATATTAATAAACTAAAACATATCTTTAACTAAAACAGACAACATTACAGTAAGTAAATAAAAGGGACTTCAATACCCCACTATGTGAAGGATTATCAAGGCAAAACTTCAACAAGAAAAATTGTCATAACTACATTTCAGAACCAAGTGTACTTAACAGACATATAGAACATTCCATCCAACAGCAGCAAAATAAACATTCTTCTCAAGTGCACACAGAACATTCTCTAACACACAGCATATGGTAGGCCACAAAACAAATCCTGGCAATTTAAGAAGACTGAAATCATACCAACTATCTTCTCTGACCACAATGGCATGAAACTAGAAATCAGAAAGAGAAAAGTAAGATCTACAAATAAGTGGAAACTAAGCAATGCACTTCCAAACCACAGGGTCAAAGAAGAAACCAAATAAAAAATAAAAATGTATCTCAAAGCAAATGAAATAAAAACACAATATATCAAATATTGTGGGATGCGGCAAATGCAGTTCTGAGAGGAAAATGTGTAGCAGTAAATTCATATATTAAAAAGTTAGAAATATCTCATATAAATAACCTAAATTTACAGCTCAAGGAACAAGAAGAATAAAATAATCCCAAAGTTAGCAGGAAGAAGAAAATGATAAGGATAAGAGTGGAAATAAATGAAATAGAGGCCAGAAAAACACTAGAAATCATCAATGAAACTAAGACTTGGTTCTTTGAAAAGATAAAAACTGACAAACCTTTAGCTAGAGTAAGAGGAAAAGAAGTAGACTCAAAAAACAAAAATAAAATTAGAAATGAAAAAGAAGGCATTACAATTCATATTACAGGAATACATAAAATTTTAAATTACTACAATGAAGAATTATATGTCAACAAATTATAGAACCTAGAAGAAATGTATATATTCCTAGAAACCTACAACTTTCCAAAACTGAATAGGAAGAAACAGAAAATCTGAACAAATAATGAGTAAAGAGATTGAATCAATAATCAAAAACTCCCAACACAGAAAACTCCAGGATCAGGTAGTTTCACTGGAGAATTCTATGAAGCATTTCAAGAATTAACAGCAATCCTCCTCATACTCTTCCAAAATAACAAGGAGGAAACACTGATACCCAAACTTGATAACAATAACACCCCCCAAACACACACACACACACACACACACACACACACACACACACACACACACAAACTATAGACTAATACTCCTAATGAATACAAATGCAAAATTTCTCAACAAAATATTAGCAAATCAAATTCAAGAACATATTGAAGGGATAATACATCATGACCAAATGGGATTTATCCCTGGGAAGGAAAAATGGTTCAACATATGCAAATCAACAAATGTAATACATTACATCAATAAAATGAAAAATAAAAATCAAATGATCATCTCAATAGATGTAGAAAAAGCATCTGACAAAATACAACACCTTCATGATAAAAAAAAATCTTAATAGAATGAGTAGAGAAGGGCCAGAACTCAACACAATAAATAAATACTATCATACAAGACAACCTCACAACTCACATTATACTCAATGAAGAAAAACTGAAAGTTTTTCTTCTAGTATCAGGAATAACACAAAAATGCCCACTCTCACCACTCCTACTGAATATAGTACTGGAAGGCCTTGCTAGACCAATTAAGCTAGACAAAAGAATAAAAGGCATCCAAATTGTAAAGTAAAAAGTAATATTGTCACTATTTTCTGATGACACGATTTTATCTACTTAAAAAAACCCAACGACTCAACCAAAAAACTTTCGGAAATAATCACTGATTTCAGTAAAGTTGCAGAATACAAAATCAACATACAGAAGTCAGTTGCACTCCTTTATACTAATGATGAATTATCTGAAAAATAAAGAAACCTATCCCTTTCATAACAGCACCAAGAATAATAAAATACATAGGAAAACATTTAACCAAGGAAGTGAAAGATTTGTACAACAACAAAAAAAAAATTCAAGAAACCAAAGAAACAAATGGAAAGACATCCCATGTTCATAGGTAGGAGGAATTAATATAGTGAAAATGTCCATCATTGCCCAAAGCAATCAATAGCTTGTGCAATCCTGATAAAAACTCCAATGGCATTTTTTCACAGAATAGAAAAATAAGCCTATAATGTGTATGGAACCAAAGACCCTGAACAGTCAAAGCAATCTTGTAAAAAAAAAACAAAACAAAAAAAACAAAGCTGGAGGCACCATACTCCCTGATGTAAACTATATTACGAACTGTAGTAATTAAAACAGTGTGGTGGCATAAAAACAGACACAGATAAATAGAACAGAATAGAGCCCAGAAATAAACCCATGCACATATGGTCAAATAATTTATAATAAAGAAGCCAAGAATTCACAATGGGGAAGGACAGTCTGTAGTCTCATCGATAAAAGGTGTTGGGAGGAGCACCTGGGTGGCTCAGCTGGTTAAGCATATGACTCTATTTCAGCTCAGGTAATGATCTCATGGTTTATGGTATTAGGCCCAATGCGAGGCTCTGTGCTGACTGTGTGGAACCTGCTTGGGATTCTCCTTCTCTCTCTACCCCTTCCCCACTCACAGTCTCTCTCTCTCTCTCTCTCTCTCTCTCTCTCTCTCTCTCTCAAAATAATAATAATAATAATATAATAATAATAATATAATAATAATTTTAAAATGGTGTTGGAAAAATTGGACAGCCATATGAAAACAAATAAAACTGAACCAGTATCTTACACTGTATACAAAAATTAACTCAAAATAGATCAAAGACCTAACTTTAAGACCAGAAACCATAAAACTCCTAGAGGAAACATAGGTGACAAACTCCTTGACATAGGTCTTGGCCATGAGTTTTTGAAGTGGACACCAAAAGCAAAAGCAATACAAACAATGGGGCACCTGGGTGGCTCAGTCAGCCGAGCATCCGGCTTCAGCTCAGGTCATGATCTCACAGTTCGTGGGTCCGAGCCGGCGTCGGGCTCTGTCCTGATAGCTAGCTCAGAGCCTGGAGCCTGCTTCAGTGGAATTCTGTATCTCTCTCTCTCTCTCTCTCTCTCTCTCTCTCTCTGACCCTCCCCTGCTCATGCTCGCTCGCTCGCGCTCGCGCTCACTCTCTCTCTCTCTCTCTCTCTCTCTCAAAAATAAAACACTGGAAAACTAATTTGTTTAAAAAAACAATACAAACAAAAACAAATAAGTGGGACCACATCAAACTAAAAAGCTGCTGCAGAGCAAACAAAACTGTCAACAAAATGAAAGACACCCTGCAGAATGGGAGAAGATTTTTGTAAAAACCATAAATTGGAAGGGGTTAATATCCAAAAGACATAAGAACTGTCACTCAAAAACAAACAAAACCAAACATTCCAATTAAAAAATGAGAACTAAACAGCCATTTGCCCAAAGTGGACATCAAAATGGTCAACAGACACACGGAAAAGATGCTGAATAGCACTAATCATCAGGGAAATGCAAAAACAAGATACTGCCTCACACATGTTAGAAGAGCTACCATTGAAAAGACAAGAAACAAGAGATGCTGGTAGGGATGTAGTGAAAAAAAAAAAAACCCTTATACATTATTGGTGGGAACATAAACCAGCCCAAACATTACAAAAAATAACATGGACATTCTTAAAAAAAAAATTAAAAAATCATTCAATCCAACAATTCCACTTCTGTGTATATACCCAAAGAAAGTACAGGATTTTGAGGAGGCACACGAATTCCCATTTTAATCATAGTTCTATTCACAATGACTGAGATCTGAAAACTCAAGTGTACATCAACAAATAAATGGATAAAAAAGATGTGGTACATATACATAACGTACACACATACAGCCACAAGAAAGGAAGGTATCTTTCATTTTTGTCAATATGGATGGACCTTCAGCACATTATGCTGGAATCTAAGTTAACTCTAAAAAAGACAGAGTAAAATGATGTTTACCAGGGACTGCAGGTGGTGGAGAGGGAGATCAGAGTGATGCTGTTTAAGGGTACAACTCGTAATGAATAGTAAACAGGCCATGGAGATCTAATTCACAACATAATGAACACTGACAATTATACTGTACTCTAACTATGTGATAAGTATCACTACACTGGCGATCATACATATTAAAATACACAAATGTATCAAAATAACATGCTTTATACCTTAAACTTACTCAAGGTTACTCAGCAAATTCGTTCAATTAAAAGAAACTGTATTACAAAGAGCAAAATATGATCTGCTGAATTGCATATTTTAATGCTTATTAAAGCAATGGAAAAGTAATAATTAGAGAACACGGGCACAGTAGCAGGGAGTGTAGGAATAGCAGGACACAGTAAGTTACAAAGTCAAGAACAGACTAGAATTTATACTGACGTATTCTCTCTCCTTCTGTCACTTTTTAAATGGCTGAGGCAAGAAAACTAGAGAAATTACTTGCCATAATGTAGTACGCAACTGCATAAAACAAGTTTATCTGAATGACTGGATTTAAACCACCACTACCACCAAAAGCACACCTGGTTAAACTTTCAAATACACATCTCTTAATGTTAAAAAGACCCTGAACAGCAGTATTAGGTGATACCTGGAAAAGTATCCTCTAATGAAAATGGGGGTCGGGGTGAGAGGAGAAACAAAGGAAAAAAGAGAAGGGAGAGAAGGGGAAGGAGAGAGAATGAGAGGGAGGGAGAGAAAGGAAGGAAAGAATAAGGAGAGAGAGAGAAAGAAACAAACTACATATGGGAAGACGTTCACTGCAGCGTTATTTATAAAGTAAAAAAAAAACCGAGGACATGAACTAAATGACAAACAAGAATATGATTAAGTAAACTCTGGAAGAACCACTCAATAAAACTGGAATCAGCTGTTTTAAAAGTATAAAAACTACATATTAATATTAATTAAGTGCTAGGGTAAGAAGTATGAAGAGAGCTTTAACTTTTCAAAGCTTTCTGGCAAGTTTTCTTTCTTGTAACTATGTGCAGGAATTTAATACTTTAAAAAAATAAGTTTTTTTCTTTAAGTTTATTTATTCATCTTGAGAGGGAAAGTGCAAGAAGGGAGACGAGGGTGAGAATCCCAAGCAGGGGCTCGAACTCACAGACCATGAGATCATGATCTGAGGCGAAGAGGGTCACTTAACCAACCGAGTCACCCGGGGGCCCCACTAAGGTGTTTTTTTCCCCCTAAAAAGTAATGACCATGTCTTACATGAAGTACTATTAAAACAAATTATAGGGGCACCTGGGTGGCTCAGTCAGTTAAGCATCTGACTTCAGCTCAGGTCATGATCTCATGGTTCATGAGTTCAAGGCCCACATTGGGCTCTGTGCTGAGAGCTCAGATCCTGGAGCCTGCTTGAGACTCGTGTCTCCCTCTCTGACTCTGACTCTGACTCTCTCTCTCTCTCTCTCTCAAAAACAAACATTAAAAATTTTTTAAAAAGTGGAGTATATTTACATAATGTAATACTATGGAAGCACTACGGGAAAAACCCCAGGAAACTACTTAATATACTCATATGGGAAGATATGCAGTGTTACCTATAATATCAGTTACAGTAACATATAAATAAAATTATCCTATGTTAAAAAATTACAATTGACCCCTGAACCAACAAGGGTTAAGGGTACCAACACCCATATAGTTGAAAATCTGTGTATAACTTTTGACTCCCACAAATCTCTGTTCCTCCTTCTTCTTTTTTTAATGTAGGCTCCATGCCTGGCAAAACTCAATGTGGGGCTTGAACTCATCACAACTGAGTTCAAGACCTGACCTGAATTGGACACTTAGCTGAATAAGCCACCCGTGGATCTGACAAGCCATGGAATCATGACCTGAACCGAAAGTCATTTAACACACATATGTTATCTATGATTATATTCTGTATGTTAGCTATGATTATATACTGTGTTCTTACAATAAAGTAAGCTAGATAAAAGAAAATATTAAGAGAGTTATTAGGAAAATACATTCACAATGCTGTAAAACATCCATTTATAAATGAACCCATGCAATGTAAACCAGGGTTGTTCAAGGGTCAACTGTACATACCTAAACAAACATAATATATGTATATTTTAATAAATATGCAATTATGTGTTTATATAGAGGGATCAAGAAGGGGCTAGGAAGACTCATTTTTAGCTTAAAGGTCTATACCGTCTTTTGAATTTTATTACAAGTATGCTTATTTTTAATTAAAAAGAAAAATTGTGATAAACTGACTAGTCAGGACTAAAAATAGCATGGGTATTATAACAATATGGCATGCATTTGACAATGAAATACTAATCAGCAATAAAAAGGAACTACAGATACATGCAACAATATGGATAAATTTCAAGAACACAGTAGTAAAAAGAAGTCTTGTTCAAGAGTACCCATACTAAAATTCCATTTATATGAAGTTCCATAACAGGCAAAACTAATATATAGTAGCGGAAAAATCAGAACAGTGATTGTTTCTATGGGTAGATGGGAGCAAGGAGAAGGGAATGAAGAAACTTTCCAGAACGAGGATAATGTTTACTCTGATAGGGAATTGAGTTACAACAATATATGCGTTGTCAAAAGTTATAAAAGAGTACACTTTAAGATCTGTATACAGATTATATCAAACTTTTTAAAAATTAAAAATACTGAACTCATGATATGCATGGTAACTATTTAGGGGTAAATTCACTGACATTTGCAATTTACTTTGAAATAAATCAAAGGATAGTGGCAAGTACACTTAAATGTTAATGGGAGAATCTAACTGATAGATATTATGTGGGTGTGTCACGTGGTAAATATGCAGACTATAATAGTATTTGTCCACTTTACCAATATAGATGGTTAAATTATGGGATATCCACTACATTGAAATACTATGCAGCCTTAAAAAAAGCAACAACTGGGGCACCTGGGTGGCTCAGTCGGTTAAGCCTCCGACTTCGGCTCAGGTCAGATCTCACATTCGTGGATTCGAGCCCCGTTGTCAGGCTCTGTGCTGACAGCTAGCTCAGAGCCTGGTGCCTGCTTCCGGTTCTGTGTCTCCCCCTCTCTCTGCCCCTCCCCCTCTCATGCTTGGTCTCTCTCTGTATCAAAAAAATAAATAAAACATTAAAAAAAAAAAGCAACAACTATTATGTATCATACAGAATGACATTCAAGTATGATACCAACTGTGTAAGAAGGAGAAAGAATAATAAACACATTTGATTGTATGTTGGTAGAATAGCTCAAGAAGAATAACAGATCTCAAGTGAATTATATTTATTATTTCATACACACAACATACTAAATAAAGTTAAAAATAAACTTTTACTGGTTTGAGAAGTTACTATTTGTGAACTGAAAAGGATTTTTCCACAGAGATAAGGTAGTAGGAGTAAGTGAGCGAGTGATTAAGTCTGGTTAGGGAGGGCTTATACCATCTACTCATTTTTCTCATTCTCTAGTTTCTGGAGCTAAGGAAGCAGGAAGAAGTCAAAAAATTCCTAGAAAACATTTAGCTCATGCCTGAATTAGTCGTTCTGATGTGTAGACAACAAACACTGGAATATCTTATTTTCTGTATTGCTTATGATACTACCCCAGTCGCCTGATTTATGCATATAGAATAATTTTATTTGAGAACAATATTTATAAGACCAAGATAAGAAAGTGCTAAAACAGGGATGCCTGGGTAACTCAGTCGGTTGAGAGTCCAGCTTTGGCTCAGGTCATGATCTCAGGGTTCATGGGTTTGAGCCCCACATCAGGCTCTGTGCTGACAGCTAGCTCAGAGCCTGGAGCCTGTCTTTGGATTGTGTCTCCCTCTCTCTCTCTGACCCTCCCCTGCTCATCATACTGTCTGTCTGTCTCTCTCTCTCTCTCAAAAAGAAATAAAACATTAAAAAAATTTAAAAAAAAGAAAGTGCTAAAACATAAAGAAAATGCTAAATCCATTTTAACTAGTCAGCATTCAGATAGAAAAGCCAAACAGCTTTGCAGCCGTGAAATGTGGTAATGAGAGTCAACTCAACAAATGTTAAAGGGATGAAGGCAATGAAAAATATTTAACCAATAATTAATTATAGAAAAACTCTTATACCAGCTGTAAAATTCATTAGACTAGAATTACCAAATATTAATTCTTCTCTAGGCAGCTCCATGGAGGCAGCAGCTTGCACATAACAGTATTCAAAAATACTTTGAGTAAATGTCATTAATACTCTACAGTATCTTTCCCCCCTAAAAATAATCACTTAAGCTTTATATAATCTGAAGATGCTATGAAGTAAAAATAAAGAGAAATAGACCCAGAGATTAGTAACTTTCAAACTGCTCATATATCTGCCTGCTCTGAAGTAAAATTCTAGTTCAAGTACAGTACATTCTTTTTTTTTAAGTTTACTTATTTATTATTAAGAGAGAGAGAGAGAGAGAGAATGAAAATAAGCAGGGGGAAGATAGAGAATCCCAAGGAGGCTCCACACTGTCAGCACAGAGCCTGATACCGGTCTTGAATTGACAAAACTGTGAGATCATGACCTCAGCCTAAGTCAGAACCCTAACAGACTGAGCAACCCAGATGCCCCTAAGTATGGCAGATTTTATAGTTTATACTTCTTTCTGCTTAGGTTATGGTTATATAAACTACAAATCTCAGCCAGTGCATTTAATTAACATACCACACACAAGGTATTGTACTGGGTGCTGTACACAACAGGAAGACATTTAAACTGTAAGACTTGGAGTCTACTTTCAAGAACCTGAGATTCTAATAATGAAGCTAAAATAAGTAAGAATTACTAAACAAGCGTGCAAGTGATGACCGTCATAATTGATGCAAACTAGTGCCAGAAAGAGAGTCATGTCATCCTTCCAAATGGATGGATCATATAACTTTCTGGAAGAACTAGAATAACCTTGACCTTTGATTTCAACATATTTAAGTGCAATGGAGAAAGGCAGTATATCACAATCTACAACAAGGCTCTGAAATCAGAATGTCTGGTTATGAAGCCTGTCTCCATCATTTATTAGCTATGAATGAAATATATTACTTAATCTTCCTAAGACTCAATTTCCTCATATTTAAAACTGAGATAACAGAATCTAGCTCACATTTAATGAATACACAATGACTAGCATAAGACAAGCACTCAATGAAAGTTACCTTCTAAAAGTTGGAAAAAGGGACAATATAAACAATGTGATACAGTCACAATGAAAATTTCTACTGAAATTCAGACTCACCAAAAAAAAAAAAAAAAAAAAAAAAGGAAGATACTGGGCATAAAGGATGGAACTAGAGGGGAGAAAAAAACCCAAAGGTTTAGATAGGAGTATGAGGCCACCTACTGAGCAATGTCATTAGTAAGAATTATTTAAAGAAAGACACAGGGTGCCTGGGTGGCTCAGTCGGCTGAGCATCTGTCTTCAGCTCAGGTCATGATTTCCGGGTCCCTGAGTTCAAGCCCCACGTTGGGCTCTGTGCTGACAGCTCAGAGCCTGGAGCCTGCTTCAGATTCTGTCTGTCTGTCTGTGTCTGTCTCTCTCTCTCTCTCTCTGCCCCCTCCCACTTGTACTCTGTCTCTGTCAAAAATGAATAAACATTGAAAAAAAAATTTTTTAAGAAATAAAGAGAAACACAACCTAATGATTAACTGATGGGGGAAAGGAATGAAGTAAGGAAAAGCCAAAAAATAAAATTCCAAGCCTGGAAAATCTGAGGAAATGAAATGGAAATTAGTGAATTCGGAGAACATTTATTTTCAGAAATGTAGTTTGATGTTCAGATGGGAGAGCCAGGTGGACATTTAGCAAGCAACTGGAATGAGAGGTAAAGGCTTCGAAGGATGGTCAAGTCTAAAGGTACATATGTGAAAAAGTAATGCGGAAGCTAGACGTTCTCTTGGAAAAGCTCTGAAATTCAATGCAAATGTGTATATAGCACATGAAATATCCTAAGGAGGTCTTTAATCAAACTTTCAAAGACTCTACCACACACACACACACACACACACACACACACGCACGCACACAGTTTTACAAACCACTGGCACAGATTTAATAGAAACCATCCATGGAACTGAATGTGGTGAATGAGATGACAGGAGTAGAAATAGTTTAGGAAAAAAAGGCATGAAAACAGAACTTGAAAAAATACAATTAAAAGGCAAGAAAAAGAATTAAAAAGGATAGGACTTATGTGCAAAGAAAGAGAAGCAAGGGATTTGAGATATGTGAAATTAAAAAGGCAGCATCAACACTAATGTAACCCATCTAGGACAAAGAATATAAAATTTATATAAAAATCTCTACATTTAATAAGCACAAACTGATTGGTAATATTGAGGTAAGTAATTTTGTTTGAATATAAATAGAAACTATATGACAAGGGACTAAGAAGTAAATAGTAGGGGCAAAGGAATGAAAAAATAACAACTACTATTTCTAGGTTTACTAGTAAAAGGAAAAGAAAAGTTAGCATGAAAGTGACTAGCAGTATGATTTTGTTTTGTTTTTGCTGCTACTGTTGCTGAGTTATTCTTCCTTAAAGCCTAGGATATCGACTTTCTATGCCCAGAAATGTCTGTAAAAAGAAAAAGATCAAAGGAGGGAAACAGGAATAAAGTTCAGGAGTGAAAAGACCATGTTTCAGTTCTTCCTGTAAAACAGGAACAAAAATAATTTCAATGTGGTGATAAAGGTATAGTTAACAAGCGTGAGTGAAGGGGGAAAGACTACAGTATATGAAAAAGTAACAGTTAAAAGTGCATACAGTAAAAGGAAAGAATACACTGTATTGTATAGTAGTAAATTAAGAACATAGGCTTACTATCCAAAAAAAAAGCCTATTTATTTTTATTTTTTTGAAATTTAGAATCAAATTGTATTTAAGATCTGAAATACAATTCCTAAAATATCAACTTCTCCAAAAAGCCTAAGTTTAAATTACTCTTTAGTTACAAGCCATAGCGAGCTATGTGACTGTGGACAAGTACCTTAACTTCCTGTTTCAGTGTCGCAGCGTCATTACTTGCAAAATGGAGGTAACAGTGCTTACATTATAGAACTTGGAAGGAATATAAAAACCTTTCAACAATGTGTGCAAATACAGGTGGTATTGATAATAGTAACAGTAGCAAGTAATGTATCCTATTTGTGTTTAATCAAGCAGTATGTAAGGAAGGGCGGAAGGGGGAAACTCTTAAAAATGTGTCTCAATGCTTTCAACTACAGAAGGAAAGAAGTGTAATTCTCCCTATTATACCAGTAAAAAAAGAGGAGGTTCATTTGCTAAATTACTCAGTAAGTAGCAGAACTGAGATGTGAACACTAGTCCACGTGGATCAAAGCTTAGCTTCTTTCCACCACGCATTACCGCCACAGCACCACATAGCAGCAGAAGCACGAAACTAGGCATTCCGTTTTTACTACTAAACTCACAAAATCGGGGTGCATGAAGTCCACCTGCCCCTCCATTTTTTGAAAAACTAAGGAGTTTTTTAAATTTGATTTTAAGGCTTCCCTACAGCTAAAAAAGTCCATAGTTTGATTAAATTACCATACTTGATTATGTGTAAACTCATAAAAAGTCTTAAAATATAGCAGAAAATCTTCTCTGTTTAGAATACAAAAACAGAAAAATTGAGTATAAAAAAAAACCCTTAATTTTTTTCCAGGACTTCACAAAAAGAAATAAATGTTAGAGAAAAGACCAACATCAAATTTCATTTTATTATTAGCAAGCATGACTAAGCAAATGTTTGAGAGAACAAAAATATCAATCTTAAGTATTTTAAGATGCCAATTTTAACACCTACATTTTCAATAATTTATGTTTTAAAAAAATCCCACAAAACTCAAAACCCTAACACATCTACAAACCTTACAATCATATTAAATGTAGATTTGCCAACTTGCATTTCATGCCAAAACAGTGCAACCAGGCTGGGTTTTGTGTTTGTTTTTATGTCAATCTGAAAACTCCAGCTTCTAAAACCCTTCACTAGATTCCCACTATTCTTCAATTAACATCCAAAATCCTTAACATGACTCAACAAAGTCTTAAATGTTCTGGCTCCTCTCTCTGAGCTATCCACTGCTATTCTTCCCATTGCTTTTTTTTTTTTTTTCCAATTTCTTTCAATTCCCCAAGACCTTTTTTTTTCCTTCCATTTTTGGGTTTTCATTCAATCTGTTTTTCAAAACCTAGAATGATGGGAATAGAGATTCCCATCTTTTTGCCCCAGCAAACTGCTCTTCATTCTTGCAGGCTAACATCAAATGTTACCATTCCAGCAAAGCCTTTCCTGACCTCCTAGATATATATTTTGACAGCATTCTGGATTTCGTTAACATTCACTGGCCTTGTAATTACTTTATCAACATGTCTTCCCTGCTAAGTGGTGAAGGATATGAACATAGTCATCTCAGCTCATTTCCTACAAATCCCCAATATCTAACACACCTGTTGGTACACAAAGTAGATTAAGTACTCAATATTTGCTGAATTAACATATTCAAAATACAGAGTAAGTCCAAAACCATGAGATACTTCGCTAGCACAAGTACCTAGAAAGTTCCATACAAGTTTTGAATTACATCTTACCCTTAGTCCTTCAAATGCTCTCTTTCAAGCAGGTGCTATTTGGCAATTATACTTTTAAAATAAAACAAAAAAAATCCTTTCAGATAACAAACACATCTACAAGTTTCACAAAGCCCAGGTTAGAAACCACAAGTCTTAAATAATTGAAATTAGCTTTAAAAGTTACCAAGAATTCATCTGAAATGCAATTAAAGGGACAGGAACTTGGATAAGGGCTCAATTTTAGCACAGCAATGTACGTTATAAGAAGACCAATTCCAATTCCTACCACTGTGTAGGCTGTACTTGCTATCAGTGCCTTATTTATTCTACCAATAATGACTGCAGTGCTACAGTCATCTGAGTAGGCTATAAGATACCTGAAACATGCTATATTAAAACTGAATAAAAATCACAAGCATATACACTAAGTAACTATAAGTAACCTTTTAAGTTACAGCATAAAATACAGAGATACTAAGTCACTATGTTGTATACCTAAGCTTATGTAACATTGTGTGCAAACTATATAAAAGGTTTTTTTAAGGAATTTTATTTCAACTTAAAACATTTTAAGTTTTCTGTTCACCTATTACCTACTGAATGCTAGTTACAAACCAGGCAGTGTTCAGATTCTTAATAGATATTCGTTATTTCTTCTATACAGATGAGGAAACGGGAGGCACTGAGTTAAGTAATTTACCCAATTTTAAACAGCTGGTAAAGTGCAGAGGCACTAGTCAAGGCCAGCCATTCTCGTTATAGAGTTCCTCCTCTCAACCACTATGCTACAGTGTTGCACTTTCTCTTCTTCTGCGGAAATACAGCTTCTATCTAGACCACCCCACTTCAATGAAACTATTTTGCTAAGGTTACCAATGACTCCTACCTTTCCAAACTAAAGGGCCACTTACATGCCTCCATCCCTTTCTTCCATTCTGCAACATCAACTTAACAACTCCCCTCTTTCCTTATACACTTGTTTCTTTCCTAACCTAAGTCTCAACCTTCTACCTTAGACCTGGGCCCTCCTTCCTTCCCTATCAACACATTCTTAATTAGGAAATCTCCTACAACTCCATAGTTTCGAATACTACCTGATGACTCCAAGTTTCTCCAGTCGTCGCCTGAGTTCTGGACTAACAACCTAACAACCTATTTGACATCTAACTTAGATGTATAACACCTTATATTCAGTGATCAAAACCAATCATCTTTCCTCCTTCCCTCAATGTGTTCTCTCCCAAGCCTTCTCTATCATCACCCATTTGGTTGCTAACTTCTTAGTCATTATCCTTGATTTCTTTTTCCCTCATTTCCTACATCCAATCCATATCAGCAAGTTCTATCAGATCCACTTAAAAAACGTATTTTGTTCTGTTTCCACTACCACTCTGACACAAACTACTTACGTTTCTGCCTACAATGCCCTTCAGAACAGTCTCCTTATTCTGATGCTTGTCCCCTTAATCTCCACAAAGCAGGCAGAATTAAGATAAGATCAAATCAGGGATGTGTGGGTGGCTCAGTCGGCTAAGCTTCCCACTTTGGCTCAGGTCATGATTTCCTGGTGGTTCACAGGTTCAAGCCCCCAGCTGGGCTCTGTGCTGACAGTTCAGAGCCTGGAGCTTACTTTGGATTCTGCATCTCCCTCTCTCTGCCCCTCCTCCCTTGCACGCATGCTCTCTCTCAAAAATAAAAGATCAAATCAATCCCTGCCTGCTTTAAATTATCTAAGGGTCTTCTCATCATAAATGAAATCCTAGCCCTTGACCACGGCCTAGAAAATCCTACAACTTCTCCAATTTCATGTCCCTCCGTTCTCTCTCCATCCCCATCACAAGGTTCCTTGCAGCCACATTTCCTTCTTTCTCTTCTTGGAACACACTGTGATCACATCTGCTACAGGGCCTTTGCACCTGCTGTTCCTTCTGCAAGGAAAAGTCTTTCTCCAGACTCTGACACAGATGGTTCCTTCTCCTAAGTGTTACTCAAATGCTACCTCCTGTGAGAAGCCTTCTAATCACCCTTTTATAAGATCCCCTATTATTACAGCCGTCATTCCTATTTTTATCTTATTTAATACTTTTATTATTGCCTTGTCAGCTTTGGAATTTAAAAGCTCTATCACCAAAGCTTCCCACCGTACATAGCGGGCACTTAATAAACTTATTAAATGGGTGGATTTTCCCCATTTCATTTTAAGTTGTTTACTGTAAATCAACCACTTTTGATAAAGCACCTGGCCCAAGCTATATTTTGTATGTATTAAAAGACAAATCCTTAACACATTCCTTATTTTTTCGAATCTAAAACATTCCGGCACTCTGCGCGCGCGCGCGCACACACACACACACACACACACACTCACACACACACACACACACACACACACAAAATCCATCTACAGCAACCCACTTAAAACTGCTAAATATTCCATATGGATAGATAACATTTTCTTCCTCCTCGCCACGCTAACAAACGTGTAGGTGGGAAAGGGGAATCTTACTGGGTACCTTAGCACCTGTTACATCTTCAATCAGTTAGAAGAGGTGCGGATGAGCCAGATAGCACATGGGAAACGTGGCCTTTCTTTCAGGGACTATATTTATTTAAAACGTGAGTGGCTTGCACTACAACTCCCCTAATCCCTAATAAGGGCCATTCACTTCACTTAAAGAAACAAGGTATATTAGTCCGCGGGCAAGACGTTGTGACTGGATTCATTAAGCGAAAAGAAACCGATTTGGGGGTCCCTCGTCCAATGTGGAGTCGATCTACATGTAACGGGAAAAGAAGATACCAGTTCAACGACCAACTCGGTGATAAGATAAAGGTCGGCTCAGACTCTCCTAAACCTGGGAGCGAGGACGGAAAAGAAGGAGAAAACAAAAAACCCTGGGACCTCCGTTCACCGCTTTGGCCTCCATCGCAGGCACTTGGGGGAAACTGCACAGATCTATGTGTCCGCCTATCTCCCACTTCCATCCCTGCAAGGAAATAGTCCCCGGATACTCACATGGGCTCGAGAGTCTTGCTGAGCCAGGACTTGAGTGCCTCGAAGTTTTCAATAATCATTTTAGACACCATCCACAGCGGCCCCGAGGCCCGTCACACTCCTCAGCCCGCCCAGGTCTCGGCCGCTACAGCGGCCGCTGCCCCCGCCCCCTCCTCCGCGCGCCGCCCGCGTGGGCCGCGGTGGGAGGCGCCGGTGGCAGGTTCCCGCGAGCCCTGATCGGCGACCAGCTCTGCGGGTACCGTCGCAGGCCGCCAATCCACGGGGCGCCAGATGCTCTCCGTCCCTGGACCCCGGCCCGGGCTGAGACAGCAACGGTTTGCCCGGGCCCTCCCCCTTCCCTCCACCCAAGCAAATCTTCTTGGACCAGGAGGTCGAGACGCGCCTAGCTCCGAGCTTTCTCTCAACCTCGGAACCAGGTGGTGTTGGCAACGCAGAACAGGCAAAAGTGAAAAAAGCGACGACGAAGGGCAGCTCAATGGGAACGATTCGGGGGGTCTTCCCGGCTCCCAGCACCCCCAAGAAGATGGCTGCCGATAAATCTCGCGAGAATTGATGAAGTCTCGCGGTGGTTCCCGGAGCCTGCTGGGAAGAGACGTAAGCTCGTCTTAAGAGCGCGCTGGGGGAGTGTGGAATTTCGGTGTTTTGCGTATTTGCGTCGTTAGAGGCCTTTGCCCCTTCTTACACTTTTTCTCGCTTATGGAATAAAAACGTTATTTTTGTACATGGAGGGAGAGGCCTCTGACTCCAGAAACGGCGGGAGCCCCACTTCGTCCTGTGTATAGACGGCTGTGGCGCATCAGCTGGAACGAACCCGCTGACCGGAGCGCTCCTTGAGAGCCGCTACACGTTGTGCGAGGCCGCACGGCGGCCAGTGGGTTCCAGGTGTGCTGTACTGCCTCCTCCGTTTATCTCCGTGTCCTGCAGTCCCGTTTAGTGTGTGCTGTGGTGTGGACAAGCATGGGAAGCACAGGCTGGTGTAATCCCCCGGTGAAACTTCCAGAGCCTTAGTGTCTTGTCCGAAAGTACTCAACTTGATGGTAGAGCAGTCATGATCTAGGGGTACGCCAAAAGAAAGGTGAGGTAACCTTAGCAGTTCTCAAATAGTTTTCAACAACTGAAACTTCAGACTTTTCCCCGACTAAAGATTAGAACACTGTGTTTTCAATTCTCTTCATGTAGAGCTGATTCAGCCAAGGAGAGGGAAAAAAGTATCAAAAGAAAGAGCCTTCATATCAGCATCCTAAATTAACTTCCTGCCAGAGTTCTTCTATTTGCTATTACTGACTGTCATTAAGGCGCTCGGTGGAGGCGGGGGAGGGGGTGGGGATGTGGGTGGCCTAGTCGGCTGAGCCTTCGACTTTGGCTTAGGTCTTGATCGTTCTCTAGGTTTCCGTTCAGGCCAGTGTCTATGTGTGTGTCTCTCTGCCCCTTCCTTGCTCGCGTGCGCGCTCTCCTCTCAAAATAGTAAATAAATTTTTAAAAAGGGGGGACTAGGTGGGATTTTGCAAAACGTCTAGTGCCTGTAAAACGATAGTGAAATGAAAATAATTCGCAATATAAAGACAAAGTAGACAATGAAAAGCTCTTTAGTGGTAAACTAAATCGCCCTTAAGAACTCTGAGGTTATAATCTGCGATACCGGCGTCCTTAAGCAACAAGTGGGAAAGATTATCAAGAAAGCTAGACATTTGTTTTAAAATATAGCATGCAGAGTAGAATGAAATTAGAATTCAGCCACTGAATAACCAGAGTGTTGATTAAATTGATTTAGCTAAGTGAAAGAAGCCAGAAACAAAAGGACAAATAATTATATGATTCCACTTGTGAGGTACCTAGAGCAGCCAGACTCCCCGAGACA
The DNA here is from genome assembly GCF_006229205.1 of Suricata suricatta. Classification (NCBI taxonomy): domain Eukaryota; kingdom Metazoa; phylum Chordata; class Mammalia; order Carnivora; family Herpestidae; genus Suricata; species Suricata suricatta. The sequence continues at coordinate 27,423,470 of NC_043703.1, read as the reverse complement.
GAAAGTAGAATGTTGCCAATGCTGGGAGGGCAGAGGAGGATCCGGAGTTCTTCTGAATGAGTAAAGAGTTTCGGTTTGGGATGTGGAAAAACTCAGGGATGAACGGTGTTGCTGGTTGCACAACAATGTGAATGTACTGAATGTGATTGAATTGTACATTTAAAAATGATTACGGTGGTAAGTTTTATGTATATTTTGCCACAATAAAATTGATTTTTTAATTTAGTATTGCTATGGGAAAAGTAAAATCCTGTTTAGCCTGTTTGTTTAATAGGTTTGTCACAGGCGGATTCCAGCAGTGTTTGCAACTTCCAACAACAACCATTCCACAAGTGGCCCTCTGCTCCAGCTTGCCTCTGTCATGGCGCTCATTGCTTTCTTGTTTGCAAGTGTCTGATTATCTGTCCCTTAGTAACCATAGTTTTAAAGTTCCTGCTCCAAGCACAGCCCCAGATAGGTACAGTCAGTTCTCACTTTTTTGAATGATTTAAGTGAAGCTCTGCCCATCCCATGAAATCTTCGCTGACCAGTGAAGTTGACAGCAACCTCTCCCTCCTCTAAGGCCATTATACAGTTGTTACGACTCCACACTTCGTCATCAGTGCTTTGCAGCGTGCTTTTCTTTCTTAACCATGAACACTCTTTATCTTTGGCTTTGCCTTCAAAGGTGACAATGAGCTGGCCTGATTATCAATACTGCTAAGAGAAGACTGAACCTCCATAAAATACTTTCTGAGTTCAATAACAAACATTTCAGAATGTCCTTTATTATGTTACCTATTTGACATTTTCCAATAAACCATGCTTTTTCAAAGCCCTGTGACTTTGTCAGTGATGTTCCTTTTACCTGGGAAGACTCTACTCATTGCTCAAAAACCATCTTCTCACTGATGCCCTGGGCAAAGGTAGATGCCTCTTGGTTTCTACCTGTAGGATGGGAGTTAAAACATCTTGCTTAGTTTTCTGCTCTGTCTCCCTGACTAGATCGTGAACTTTTTAAAGCCTAGAGCTCAAGCATATTCATCCTTGCACATCCTATACTTAGCACAGTGTTTGGAACTCAAAAATGTCTATTGAAGACATGTCTATTATATGTCTATTAATTTTAAATAGGAAGGAGGTAGAGGCAGGGGAAAATATTTTGGACAGGCTACTCATAATAACAGTTGCTAACAGACTTATATCTCCTTGTGGTTTACTTAGCTGCTCTCATCCTAGGAATATTCTGTACAGTGTACGTAACTGCTTCTTCTTACAGTTCTCTCTCCTAACTGATGGATATAATCATATTATTCTCAGTGGAGACTTGGGCTCTTGTTTAAAAATTCAGCCTGCATTTTGACTTCACAAAAATACCCTACATTTTCTATTTCCTTTATACTCTGTTGCTCTCCAGAGAATCACATTTAGATCGTTATTCTCTCTGAAACATATTCCTTAATTTGGTGTATGGTGGGGATCTAGCTTATTTTTCTTCAGATGGCAAGCCAATTTTTCTCTGTAATTATACACAGTAGTCTATCCCTTCCTAATTGATTTTTGATGCCACTTTTATTATATATCATATTTCTATTCATATATGGCTCTGGTTCTGAACTCAGTTGGTCTCTTTGTCTATGACAATACCAGTACCATGTTGTTTTTATTTACTTTCATCTTAGAGACTATCTTAATATTTAACAGAAAATTCCTACTTTTGCTCTTTTTTCCCTCAAATTTCACTTAAACATATACCTTTGTTTTTCCAAATACTTTCTAGAACAAGATTATTGAGTTTGTAAAAAAAAAAATCCTTTATTGAATTTATAGGTTAATTTGGGTTGAATTGGCATCTTATAATGTATGGCAGTCACAGGTACGCTTCAGCTCTGCCTTGAGAAAGGACTCACTGCCCAACTGAAGGCATGTATTTAGCTGATAGCCTCCAGCTATTAACTCTGGGTTCACCTCAGATTTCAAGGTAAAGTTACACTATTCTCAGGGCAGCCCCATCTCACATGCCCGTCCTCAGCCAAAGACTAAGTCAAGCATAGTATAAAGATCTACTCAATGATAGGAAGACAGAAGCTTTGTCAGACCTGCATAGCAGTCCCATGGCTCCCCCTGCCCAGTCCTACTTCCTCTCTCTCCCTTTCAAAAGTACTACTCTGCAGTAAACCTTTTGTACTTCTAACTCTATCTCAACATCTCCCCAGAGAGCCCAAGTTATGATACAACTTAAGTCATCTGATTAAATCTGTTTACAGAAATTTTAAAAAGTAATAGTTAATAACAAAATCTAACCATACTTTCTGGCCCGATTACTTCTTTGAAACCATCTCTACCTGACTCCATTTAATACACTCTCTCTGAAAACTTACATTCTAACAAGCCTTTGACTTACTGTGGCCCTCATTGAATTAGTACCTGTCATTTTATTTTTTAGTGTATGTATACTTTATTCTCCATCTAATGATCTGAATATAATCCGCTGTGGCCTCCTTGAATACTTTGTTTGATCAGTTACTTCCTTATCTCCTGTGTTTAACCCTTGTACTCTACTGAGCCTTTCTAATGGCAATCTTTAACAAAGGTTTCCTGAAGGTCTGCTCTACTTGCTGAGAATACTGTATCACTGTACCACAGTAGTGGTAATATCAGACCACTACCTGCAGAGAATATCGTAGTAGATAAAAGAGACAATGTATCTGCCCTAAGGAGCTTACAGGTTAGTACAGCAGACTTCTAACAAATAATCATATAGGAAAAAACTTATAATCACAAGTTATGTTAGATATTTATAAGGAAGGAAATATGAATAATTTGAACAATTTAGACTGGAAATGCTCAAACATGGCGTCTCTAAGGATACGTTACTTAAACGGTTAAGAAAAGTTTTAAGAAAAGTGAATAATGAGTACAATTATAAGTACAAGTTCGCCATGTGAAACAAAATAGAGACAAGACCATTCCAGGCCTACAGGATAGCTTGTGAGATGTTCCTGAGGTAAGGAAGGGACAGGATCTTAAAGGCCAGAGAAGTTGAAAGCATGTTGAGTGAGGAGGAAACATAGCTGTAGGTCAAATTAGATAAACAAGGGCCACGTTAAGAGTTTTGAACAAGATTTCATTTAAAATGTAATGTTCAGCTATTGAGAAGTTTTCAACGTGGCAGGATGAATTGAAAACATGAACATACACATATATTTCTTATAAGAGAAAGCGTAATTAAGTTTTTTTAATGTGTTTTTTAATATAATTTATTGTCAAATTGGCTAACATACAGTGTACACAGTGTCCTCTTGGTTTTGGGGGTAGAGTCCCATGATTTATCACTTACATACAACACCCAGTGCTCATCCCAACAAATGCTCTCCTCAATACCCACCACCCATTTTCCCCTCTCCCCCACCCCCCATCATCAACCCTCAGTTTGTTCCCTGTATTTAAGAGTCTCTTATGGTTTGCCTCCCTCTCTTTGTTTGTAACTAGTGTTTCCCCTTCCTTCCCCCTTGATCTTGTTAAGTGTCTCAAGTTCCACATGTGAGCAAAAACATATGGTACCTGTCTTTCTCTGACTGACTTACTTCACTCAACATAATATCCTCCAGTTCTATGCATGTTGTTGCAAATGGTAGGATTTCATTCTTTCTCATTGCCAAGTAGTATTCCATTATATTTATAAACCACACCTTCTTTATCCATTTATCAGTTGATGTCTCTTTACACAATTTGATCATTGTTGAAAGCACTGCTATAAACACTGAGGTACATGTGCCCCTGTGAATCAGCACACCTATATCCTATGGACAAATTCCTAGTCGTGCTATTGCTGGGTCATAGGGTAGTTCTATTTTTAATTTTTTGAGGAATCTCCACGCTGTTTTCCAGAGTGGCTGTATGGTTTGCATTCCCACCAACAGTGCAAGAGGGTTTGCCTTTCAAATTTTGGCATTTTTAAATTAAAAAAAAAAAGAAGCAAATCACTTTTAACATAACACTAGGATTTTTATTCCCTAGAAGTAGAATCAAGATCATGTTAATAAAATAATAGTTTTCTCATCTGAGACTAGGAACCAATAACTTGGAAACTTGAAATAATGCTTTGCTGTTGTGAAGTATGTCCTTAGGTAATTCAAGAGGAAACCCTTCAGCAATTGCTAATAGTGTAAACTAGGATCAGAGGACATACTATCATTTCCCCCTTAATAAGATCAGAGTACTTCTGGTTGCAATAAAAGAATTTGAAGGACAATCACCAATTCTTCAGTGGGCACTCCATTTATGCCCATAATTGATTATAATGACTCCCTATAGCAGAGGAAGGGATCTAAAGCCTAGCAGAACAGTAGAGAGTAAGAGGACTAGAAGTTGTGCTACTAATACACTGAACTCTTTATAAGAAGAGGAGGGGCAATGGGTGGCTCAGTAGGGTAAGCCAACTTTGGCTCAGGTTGTGAGGTCATGGTTCCTGGGTTAGAGTCCCGCGTCAAAATTCCTTGAGTTTTAAAATATATTGTTTCCTCTTGCCTTTTTACCATTGCTCAGGTTCTTTTCTCTATCTATAATTCTTTTTCTCTATCTCCTGTCTCCACTTAAAACAAAACAAAACAAAACAAAAAAAATGGGTGCATCTGGGTGGTTCAGTTGGTTGAGCGTCTGACTTCAGCTCAGGTTATGAGATTGCAGTTCATGGGTTCAAGCCCTGCATCAGGGTCTGTGCTGACAGTTCGGAGCCTGGAGCCTACTTCAGATTCTGTGTCTCCCTCTCTCTCTGCCCTTCACCCGCTCACTCTCTGTCTCTCTGTCTCTCAGAAATGCATAAACATTAAAAAAAATTTTTTAAAGAAGAAACGTTCTTCCATTTTGAAAAAGTATTAGCCAATAAAAATATAATAGGAGCCACACATGTAACTTTACATTTCCTGTGGCCGTATTTTTTTTAAGGTAAAAGAATGGTGAAATTAATTTTAGTATATATTATTTTATCTACAGTATCTAAAATACTGTCACTTCAATGTGTGATTAAATTAAAATTTATTGATATTTAACTTCTTTTTTTACTAAGTCTTTGATATCTAGTGTATACTTTATCCTTACAGCACATCTCAACATCACATCACAAGTGCTCAATAGCCACACATTGCTAATGACTCCCTGTAGGACAGCACTGCTTAAAGACTTTAGAGAGTGCTTCATGTGGGTATTTAATTGTGGCTGATGTCTATTCTTTCAGTGTCATTGGTCATTTTCCTCTGCTCAGGTACTGGCCTTCAATAAAAGTGGGCTTGATTTGGGGCGCCTGGGTGGCTATGTCGGTTAAGCGTCTGACTTCGGCTCAGGTCGTGATCTCACAGTTTGTGGGTTTGAGCCCCACGTCAGGTTCTCTGCTGACAGCTCAGAGCCTGGAGCCTGCTTCAGATTATGTGTCTCCCTCTCTCTGCCTATGCCCCACTCATGCTCTGTTTCTCTCTGTCTCAATAATAAATAAAAATTAAAAAAAATTTTTAATAAAAAAAGTGGGCTTGAATTTCAAAAGTCCTAACTAATGTTCTATGTCATTACTTTTATAATAGACAATTTTGTCCTAGGTCCACTAAGGAAACAAGAACAAAGTGTCTAGGTGAACTTTCTCCAAAAGACTTTGTTCCTCTCCTCATTTCAGTCAGGGAATGAGAAGGGAAGAGAAAATAGGGTATACACAATTTTCTTCTGATTCTTAGCTTGAAGGACAATTTTCTTCTGATTCTTAGCTTGAAATATTTCCACAGTAAATATTTATTGGATAAAATGCAATGCAATGAAATGATATGGCAGAGTCCCCACAGCAGCCCTCTGGGGATCATATGCATATAAGCATGTAAAAATACCTAGTTCTCATGGAATTCCAAAGTGAAGTCTGTCGATCTACTTTGCTTCCTCTTTGGGTTTTTTTTTGAAGTATTCATCTTTATAATAGCTAATGGAATGTTACATGTAGCATGAAAGAGAAAGGGAACCCCAGGGGTCTTGGTTTTCAGCCTAAGCTGTCAGACTCTCACTCAGGTTATAGGAATTGTTCTCCAGTGTTCATTCATTCAACAAATACATATTGAGAGCCTACTATCTTCTATGAGGTTTTCTAGGTCCTGGAAATATAGACAACAACAAGACAAGCAAGGTCCTTGCCTCAACAGATTTTTTAATGCTTTTTATTTTGGAAATTTTTAAACATACATAGAAGCAGAAATGAATATAATCTTTCTTATCATCCAGTTTCAACAATAACCAACTCATGATCAATCTTATATCATTGATACTCCATCCTGTCCTCTAAGTCTATTTCAAAATATTTTGAGAGTGTAAACATCATACCATTTCCCTGACAGATGATTTTATTTTTACACATTTTTCCCCCTCAGGTACTGAGATTTATACCTGTCATCAACTATAGCAGTTTGTACAAGGGACTTTGTAACTGTGTGCACGTGTTTGAATATGTAATGTCCCCAAACATGCATGTATGTGTATGTCTCTTCACCCTCCATCCAATCAATCATTAATATTTACTGAGTCTACCTCATAAGTACACCTGGAATCTACCCATTGGCATTCAACCCAGGCTATGCACTGCAGCCAAAGAAAGCCATAAAAGTCCATGCTACTCATTTCACTATTAAAAATCTTTTACTGACTCCCCATTTACCAGGCTAAAGTACAAATTTATTCATAATAATACCTAACTGAAATTTAGCATCTTTTACGATATTAAACAGCATGTTAAGTGCCATATAGAGAGCGGGGGTGGGGGAGAGAATCAGAGGGAGAGAGAGAGAGACTGTAAAGAGAGAGAAAATGTAAATCCTCACAACTGAGCATTCCCATTTTATAGCTGATGAAACTAAAGTCTTGAGTTGACAAAATATATTCAGTGAGTGGTCAAGCATGATAGAGCTTGAACTCATTTCACTAAACAAAGACCACATCTTTAACCATGTTTTGATAAGTCTTTCACTAATTGGTGTCTGTCTAGCTCTCCAGCTTCATCTCACTTTTCACTCACCTCTCACACTCTATAGTGCTGCCTTACCAAAGTATTTGTAGTTCTCCAAATAAAAAGTACTGCATTCTGCAATAAATGAACTGGTGTATGCTGAAGAAAACATCAAAATAGGAACATGAATATATTTTTTAGAGAATTTGGGATTTCTCTTCTTTTAATGTTTATTTTGAGAGAGAGAGAGAACACAAGTGAGCAAGCATGGAAGAGGAGCAAAGAGAGAGAGGGAGAGACAGAATCTCAAGCAGGCTCCACACTGTCAGCACAGAGCCTGATGCAAGGCTCAAACCCACAAACCGTGAGATCATGACCTGAGCTACAGTCAGACACTCAACCAGCTGAGCATTCAAGGGATTTCTTTTAAAGTATTAAACTGAACATGATAAGAAAAATTAGACAGAAGGAATTTCCTACATATATTTTATTATTAGCATTATTTTTATTTTGAATTTCTTTTTTTAATGTTTTTTTTTATTTTTGAGAGAGAGAGAGAGAGAGAGAGAGAGAGAGACAGCACGAACATGGGAGGGTCAGAGAAAGAGGGAGACACAGAATCCGAAGCAGGCTCCAGGCTCTGAGCTAGCTGTCAGCACAGAGCCTGACACGAGGCTCGAACCCATGAACCATGAGATCATGACCTGAGCCGAAGCTGGAATCTGGACGCTTAACCAACTGAGCCACCCAGGTGCCCCTATTTTGAATTTCAAATGGCAAAGCATTATAGTATTTTTGACGCATTGGACCTATAAAATCCTCTATCTATTCCTGTCTGTCATTTATTCTATTCCAAAACACACTGCCTATTATTTTTTCCTTTGCACAAGGACCCCCTACTGTTTAGAACATTTACCATGTCCAACCCTATTCTGTATTTAGCTCCTAATCACACTTCAGGATTTATCTTAAAAAACTGTCTCCGGGATACCTTTTCTGACTGGGCTAAGTGTTCACAGTGTTTATCCCTATTATAATTACACCGCCTTGTATTGTTAATAGTTGTCTACCACAGTAAAAGATTATGTTCCTTAAAGGTGAACGCTTTTTTACCACTGTTTTTTTCTGAGTATCTAATGTATAATCGACGGTACAGTTTTTTCTTCTCTTTCCTTTCTTTCCTCTCCTTTCTTTTTCTTCAAACTTAGACTTACTAGTTGGCTGCTGGCAAGGAAAAGCATACATTATGGAGAGTTCAACATGACAACAGGTGGCAGTTACGAAAGAATACCTATAGAGTTTGTAGGATCAGAATTAGTCAGGATGGCCTTGGCAGGAATTGGTCAGAATTTGTAAACTAGAAAACTGCAAGAATAGTCAGTGGTCTTACCTTTAGGACACATGACTTTATGTGCGGTTATTGTTAGGTGACTATGTGGTCTTATTCAAAATACCATGGGTCTGATGAGTTGGTGTTAAGGGTCTGAAGATAGTTTGTGTTGCATGTCATGGGTTTGTACAGTTTTTCTATTTTGTGAGTGATAATACGGTTTTGCAAGCTGTGGTTTCTGTTTCAACTTTTAGTTCCCTTTTCACATCCTAGTTGCCAGCTGAACTAGTTTTTCCCTTTATCCAAAGAATAATGACAAAGCTCCTGTCTTCTAAAGGAGTTCCCAGTCTAGGCTATTATAATATAACTTGATACAACAGAGATATGAATAAAGCATTATGGAGTTCAGAGGAAACAACCAACTTTTTCTTACCTACCATTTTGCTGAAATCCTCCCATATGCAAAGCTCTATATATGATAATGCACTAGGCAAGTTACATACATTATTTTATTTAATCCTCAAAAACTCCTATGAAGTTGAAGTTATTTTTCTTACCTTCATTTTAAAGTCAAGAAACTGAGATGCAAAATGGTTAAATAGCCCATTCAGGGTCACCTAGCTAAGATATGATAGATCTAGGACTTTGTTAGACAAATATTTGCTGGGAACTGTTCTAGGTGCTTATCTAATCTCCAAACAGGCTTTTGAAATAGCTACTACTCTTTATCCTATTTCACTTTTAAGGAAACCGATTCATGGAGAAGTAAAATAATTCATCTAAGATCACAGAGCTTGTGACTACATTGTAGAGGCAGGATTCAGACCCAGGCCACTTGGCTCCATGGGTCATGCACAGCACTACTTTGCTGCTTCTCTTGAGCCCTGTTGGGCTCTCACATCTTTTTACTTAACTGCTGTGCTGATGTGCCTCATTGGTAGAGGAGAAGCTTCACAACAAAAGGGTTGAATGTGGGCTGGAGCATGGCAGTTTTAAGCAGGATACTTCTGGATGGATCAGACAGAGAAAGCTGTGCATTTTATTCAGGAGGAATAGCTGATGCAGAGCCCTAGGAGCCGGAAAGCCCTGCTTGTTCAGGAAATGATGAGGTTTGAGGAATTCTGAGTGCCTTGGGTGAGGGTTGTGGCAGCTGATAGAGCTGGACACATGTATTGGGACCAGATTAGGACTTTACAGTTGCCCACTCATTTAACCAAAAGGATGCCCCCCTTAATACTGTGCTTGGCTCTGATTGACCATTCTGGTCATCATGTATCTCCAAAAGAAAGAGATTTATCAGTAAAGATATTCATGCTGGAGACAACTTCAAAAGAAAAGTTCCAGGAATGTGTTAAGCAAAGAGACCTTTAGGGGGAAAATGCTGCTTAGAGATGTTCTTAAGGCAATTGCTTTGTAGAGCATAAGGCCCATTTGAATGTCTATCCTTGGAAATAAAGAAAAAATATGTCACCATTTTCAATCAATTCAGGTAACTGATTAAGAGATTTTATTTATGGGGTTCTGGGAGTTGACATGCATTTATGTACTCTTCACATCTATCCTCCTGAGGTAGATACTATTCATTCCCCAACTGTAGAGATGAGAAAACCTAAGCAGAGGTGACTGCAGGGATTTGGGCACGTTGCACAGTGGAAGGTGGTAGAGCCAAAATTTCAACCCAGTTTGCCTGATCCAGAGCCTTTTCTGCCACATGCCCTCAAGGAGTCTGAGACCTTTTAGCTTGTGGAAGAACAGAACATCCCAAACAGAGCAGGCAGTCAAATGTCTGGAGAGCTAGTAGTTGGGAGGGAGAGGGCAGTGTTGGGGCCAAGAGAAGGGGACTTGGCAGAGCTTCATCCATCCCTGCCCCTTTCTGCATCAGACCTGCCCTGTTTGCATGCATCCTTGGGATCCATTGGTTTCAAATAGTATCCGCAGCCAGTGTTACTCCTTGGATGGCAAGAGATAGTCCAAAAAGCTGAGGACTGAAATGCTGTTTCTCCTTTGGTGATTGAGCTTCAGTCAGGTTTGTTGGAATATGGGTACATCAACCAGTTAGCCGATATATTGGTATTGACCTTTTTGTTACAACCTAGTGATTTGCTTATTTAACTAATGAAAAGTGCTCTCATTAGGAGCTGTGACCACAGAAAGGTCTTTGCAGACTCTGGACAAGTGATAATCTGTATCAGTTTTGGTTATGGCATTCAGATTCTTCACTGCATCAGGGAAAAGTGGTGGCAGCAGCTAATCAGCTGCTAGAAACATTCTGAAAAGGAAGGAAATAATCTTGGTTTATTTTTTCTATAGAGGGTGCTTGTGGATGAGTTGTGTGAACTGGTTAACTTAACCTAAGAAGGACCTGTTCCCTTCGACGCTGTGTTTGTCCCAACTAGGGGCAGTGTTAGGTAGTGTGGCCAACAAGAGCCTGAGTTGTAGTCAGGCCACTAGAGGAGGAATCGTGATGCCTTGGCTTATTTGGAACAAGTTACTTAAGCTTTTTGCACCTTCGATTCTTCACTTCTGAAATGGGAATAATAAGATAATACATTTTAAAATTGTCATTTATTGCTTTTGGGTGGTCTGCATGGTAATAATCATGCTCATAATGTGAGTTGCAACTCAAAGAATGATGAGAAATAATAAATGCTTTTAAGTCTCTAGGTGGTGGTTAGTTTGAGTGGGGTAGTTATATAAACATTAACTGTTACAAACCCTAAAGCACACAGCCTAATAATCTCTATCAACACATACTCTTCTTATGACACAGAATTAACTTCCAGTTTATCATTCATTCAACTAATATTCATAGTTGACTTATGTATATAAAAGGAGATTTTTTTTAAACACAATTAAGGTGACTCATTGCACCAGAAAATGCTTAACAAACCTCCCAAGCAAGAGAACCAACACACCTCTAAAAATCATAGCAGCCAGTGTTTGTTCCCTCCTGGACCTTTTCTACTGAATGCTCCTTCATTCCAATGACGTAATAACAACCACCCACTCTGAGCTTCTCTGTTCAAGACACAAATAATAGGGATAGAGAAGCTAATTGACTTAACTTGATTATATGCCTATCTCTTTGACCAAGGAAGAGAAATTTTATTTCCAACATAAGTTGCAGGACAAAGCATGTTATCACATTTGGTATGTTAAAAGTTGCGACTTTAAAACAGCACTAACAAGATTGAAATTCTGATTCTTTTCCTTCAATAAATGACCTTTGCATATTTTCCAGAAGATGGATATTAATTTAATTTGATGTCCAAAAGGCAAATTGAAATCACAAATAAAACACTCAGGCTGACATATACCCAAAAACAGAACAAGTAGAAATTATCATCATATAAGACTTACTTGGAGCTGAAGAAGTAGTAATTATCTATGAAAGCTGCTTAGCTGATAGGTTCTGGCTCGGGGTCTCTTATGAATTTACAGTCAAGATGGCTACTGGGGCCTCAGTCTTTGAAACCTTGCCTGGGGCTGAAGAATCTTCTTCCAAAATGGCTGTTGGTTGGAGTCGTCAATTCTATACCACATGGGCCCCTTTGCATAGATGTTTAAGCATCCGTATGGCAGCTGGTTTCCCCCAAGGCAGGCAATGAAAGAGAGAACAAGTTAGAAGTCACAATGTCTTTTATGAATTAGCATGGGAAATCTAACACTGTCACTTTCATCACATTCTATTCTTTAGAGTCATCATACAGCCTGAATTTGGTAGGGAAGAGAATTAAGCCTCATCTTTAGGAAGGAGATGCATCAAAAAATTTGTGGACATATTTAAAACCACAACACTTGTAATGAGGCTGATAAGTAGGACATCAATGATTCCTCCAGGAGCTCCAGCAGAGAATTGACTGTTTGTCTGTACATACTGCCTTGTGGATAGAGGCTGGTGGTATGTCCATTAATGTTTAGCATCTGGCTTTCTGGAAAAATAGAATATATGGGTACATACATATGTACATAAGTGTTACTGCTATAATGGATATGTAGCACACAACAAATGATAAAATATACAATACTCTTTATTATAAATTCCATACAACAAATCATTTCTGACAATGTTTTTGCTGATTTTTACCAAATGCTTGCATCTGTAACATTTTATGCATCACTTTCTTACATGTAGACAATCAACAAAACAATAAAATGAAGCCCAGCTCTATAGCAATTGCCAATTTGCAAGGTGTAAATGCTCCCAAAATAGCCGATTTCAGGTCATCAACATATCACTCAATGGAGAGTTAGAAAGAGTAACACATCATTATACAGTATTTCCACATGCAGATACAATAGCTGTAAATAACCTGAAGTATACAAATAATAATAAAATAGAATAACTAGGAAGTGTACGTTTTTAGTGTTTATTGCCTTTTAAAATATAACTGAGGTAATTTTAAGCTTAGATAGTTTTTAATACAAGTTGTATAAACATCTAGCTTGCAAAACTCTTGAAAATAAGCTCTTACAGACTGCTGACAGCTGGTTCCAGCACACCATTGACTGGAAACACCTTTACCATCCACCACATGAGGAATTCTCATTATTTCAGCAACCAGAATTGAACAAATGAAACAAGAAGCACCAGTAGGTTGAGAGAGTAATATCAGTCAGAACAAACAAGAGGAAAATGAAACTGATAAAAAAAAAAAAGAGGGATGAAAACCTGAATTGTTTTTTTAAAAGACATCCTTAAGGAGATTTTAGATCAACACACTAAAAAATGAAAGAATTTAGTAGATAAAGAGAAGGATAAGATGGTCGCCACTGAGACATTAATCAATGATCTGGAAGATAATAATAGAAATCATAAAAAGAGAAGAGGTAATAACTTGTCATTTTGCAAAGCACATCATAGTTTAGTACATTATTGATTGTGCTGTCCTGACAAAAAATATAGATATTCAGAATTATCATGTAAATTATTGATTAACTATGCAAATATTTTATATTCCTCTTAGCTTCAAAATATGCATATGATATTTTTAATCAATTAAACATTAATATACTAACACAACAGTAACATTTATGGTTACTGTAGTTTGAAAGTCATAATAAATTAAAAAGCTAAAATATTCCTTCATGTAAATATTGTGCATGTAGAAGTTTTGTTTTTTTTTTTTTTGGTACAATCCACTCACATGGTACAATATTTAGAAATGTATTCAGAGGAACAGGCACATACTGAATAAAACTTTAACATTTATTTTGAAATGCTCATCTTACTTGCTAATATTAGTGGTATATTAGCAGAACTTAACATGTATAAGATTATGGAAAACACACAGCTGAAAACTACTCTCTTTAGTATTGGCAAATGAATTAATGACATTAACCATGTGCTAGTTTGTTTCTAAATAAAACCAAAATACACTCTGATATGCTACTACAGAGCCAGTAGAGGGAGCTCAAACATTTTAGCTTTGTTTTAGTGAAAAATATTTTCTCTTTTAAAAAGTGTTAGATTCTGAAAAATATGTAGTTATGATTTAAATAATAAAATGTGTTCATAAAAAATCAAGTTAAAAATATATTCACATAGAAGGCCTCAATATCACTTATTTTATTTAGAAATGACAGGCAATTGAAATTACATTCTTTCCATTTACTTTTTCCAATAGCCTGTACTTCAAAAAAATTTTTTTAACCAAAATTTCTGGTTCTGGTAAGGTGGACAAAACTAAAATGGAAACTTTCCCACTATAAACATTACACATAGTGGGTCAAATATGACACATTTTAAGTTTAATTCTTGTCTATGTAATAAAACATGAACATATTCCCATTCACTCATTTCTCAGCTCTTCCACATACATAAACACCATTCGTTATTATTAAGTATCCTTCCAGAATTTATTTGTTAATACACAGACATGTATGAATATAGAGTCTCATTCTAATTCACTTTTTCCTATGCAATAAATAGCATTTCATATACCCTATTCTGTGTCTTAGTTTTATCACTAATATGTCTTGGAAATCTTTCCGTAGTCTACAACAGAGAACTTACTTGTTTTTCTTTAAAACATTTGTATAGTGGATAGCAAGTGTTTTATGAATATATCATAATTTATTTACATGTTCCCATTTGGTGAACTTTTGAGTTCCAATATTTTTCTATTGTCCAATAGTAACCCTGTATACATGTGCCATGTTGTATATGTAAAGAGTATATCTAAAGGATAAGATCCAAAAAGTGGGATTGCTACCTAAAAGGACATATGAGTTTACAATATTGATAGATATTGCCAAGTTACCAAATATGAAGATTTTTTACCAATTTATATTCTCTCAGGAGCAGTGTATCTATTTCATCACAACATTGTCAACTGAATGTTATCAAACGTCTGAATTTTGCCAATCTGATAGTGACATGTATCTAGGTATAATGTACATTTCTCTTACTATGAGTGAATTGAAAATCAGTGTCAGAGCCATTTGTATTTCTTTTTCATGGACTTACTGTTCATACTATTTTGCTCATTTTTCTGTTGGTTTGTTGGTCCTTATTACATTGTGTTCTCTCTTTATTGGGCAATTAGCCCTTTGTGATATGTGTTTCCACTTTGTTGTCTTTTGACTTATGGTATGTATTTAGCATGCAGAAATTTTCATATTTATGTAGTCAAATTTATCAATCTTGTTTACAGCTTTTTAGATTTTGAGGCACAATTAGAAAATCGATTCCCACTCCCAGGTTATAAAGAATTCTCCCATGTTTTCTTCCAATAGTTTTATGGATCTTTTCATTGATTTTTGGATTTTAACTTTATTTTGAAGTACAATGTGAATTATGGACCCAACTTTATTTTTCCAAATGGGTAACAAAATATCTCAAGAATGCCAAATATAGTATAACATCCTACTGACTTCACCAAAAAATCATGGCAACTAATAAATGAATTCAGTACATTTGCAGGATACAAAATCAACATAAAAAATTAGTTGCATTTCTATACACAAACAACAAAAAGAAACAAAATAATCCCATTTGCAATAGCACAAAAAATAATAAAATACTTAGGAATAAATTTAACAAAGGAAGGTAAAGATCTATACACTGAAAAGTATAAGAAAAAAATTGAATAAGACTTAACAAATGGAACAATATCCCAGTTTTATGAATTGGAAAAGTTAATATTGTTAAAATGTCCATACTATCGTAAGCTATCTACAGATTCAGTGCAATCCTTATAAAAATTCCAGTGGCATTTTTCACAGAAATAGAAAAGATAAGCCTAAAATTATATGGAATCACAAAAGACCCCAAGTAGCCAAAGCAATCTTGAGAAAAAACAAAGCTGGAGGCATCACACTTACTGATTTCAAACGCTACTTCAAACAGCATGGTACTGACATAAAATCAGACATACAGACCAATGAAACAGAGTTAGGAACTCAGAAATAAACCCATGCATATATGATCAACTAATATTTGACAAGGGGCCAAGAATCAATGGTTTTGGGAAAGCATGCAAGACAATGAATGAAATCAGACCCCTATCTTAAACCACTCACAAAGACTAACCTGAAATAGATTAAGGACTTAAGGTCTATAAGACCTGGAACTGTATAACTCCTAGAAGAAAACATAGGGGAAAAGCTCCTTGGCATTGGTCTTGTGAAAGATTTTTTGGGTACGACACCAAAAGTGAAAGCAACAAAACCAGAAATTAACAAGTGACATTATATTAAACTAAAAAGCTTTTGCTAGCAAAATAAATGATCAACAATATGAAAAGGCAACCTATTTGCCAATATGCAAATCATTATCTGATAAGGAGTTAATAGCCAAAATATCTGAGAAACTCATACAACTCAAGAGCAAGAAATACCAAATAATCTCATTAGAAAATGAGTAGAAGATTTGAATACACATTTTTCCAAAGAGGACATACAGATAGCCAACAGACACATGAAAAGATGTTCATCATCACAAATCATTAGGGAAATGCAAATCAAAATCATAGTGACATAGTATATCACACCTGCTAGGCAAAAAGACAAAAAATAACAAGTGTTGGTAAGGATATGGATAAAAGGGAACCTTTGTGCACAGTAGATGGAGATGTAAATTGATGCAGCTTCTATGGAAAACATTATGGAGGTTTTTCAAAAGACTAAAAGTAGAACTACCGTATGATGCAGCAATTCTACTTCTAAATATTCATTCAGAGAAAGTAAGAACACTAATTTGAATAAATATGCATTCCCATGTTTATGGCAGCATTATATGCAATAGACAAACATGGCAACAGCTTAAGTGCCCAGCAACAGATGAATGAATTTTAAAAATGTACACACACACACACACACACACACACACACTGGAATACTATTCCACCATAAAAAACAATGACTTCTTGCCATTTGTAACAACATGGGTGGACCTTGAGGCTATTATGCTAAGTAAAGTAGGTCAGACAGAGAAAGACAAATACCATATAATCTCACTTATATGTGGAATCCTTAAAAAAAAAAAAAGACAAGCTCAGATACAGATGACATATTGGTGGCTGCCAGAGAACATATTGTTGGGTTGGGAGGTGGAGGCATGATGGGTGAACTGGGTCAAAAAGTAGAAACTTCTGGGGGCACCTGAGTGGTTCAGTCAGTTGAGTGTCCAACTCTTGATTTCAGCTCTGGTCATGATCTCATAGTTCGTGTGATGTGGGGCTCTGCGCTGACTGTGCAGTGCCTGCTTGGGATCCTGTCTCCCTCTCTCTCTGGCCATCTCCCCACTCACAATCTCTCCTCTCTCTCTCAAAAATAAACATTTTTAAAAAGTACAAACTTATTTACAAAGTGAATAAGTCATGGGGATATAAGGTACAGCATACTGAATATAGTTAATAATACTGTATTGCATATTTGAGAGTTGCTAAGAAAGTAGATCTTCAAAGTTCTCATCAAAGGGGCATCTAGGTGGCTCAGTCAGTTAAGTGTCTGACTCTTTATTGACTCTTGATCTCAGCTCAGGTCTTGATCTCAGGCTTATGAGTTCAAGCCTTGCATCCGGTTGCATGCTGAGCATGGAGCCTACTTTAAAAAGAGAAAAACTTAATTAAAATTTTTAAAAATAAAGTTCTTATCAAAAGAAAAAAAACTGGAACTATACATTATGACAGATTTGGGTAGCTTTAATGTGGTGATCATTTCACATTGTATATAAATATTGAATCATTGTATTGTATTGTACACCTGAAACTAATATGTTATATGTGAGTCATACTTCAATTTTAAAAAAGATCTGTTAACTACATTTATGTAGGTCTATTTCTGGTCTTTCTGTTCTGTTCTACTGGTCCATTCGGCCATTCTTTGAATAGTACCATAATGTCTTGATTACTATAGCTTTATAGTAAATCTTTCAGTTCTTCAACTTTGTTCTTTTCCTTCAATGCTTAATTGGTTAGTCTGAGGCTTTTTCTCATATAAATTTTAGAATACAAAAATAACTTACTGGCATTTTTTTGGAATTATACTATATCTATAGATCAAATTGGAAAGAACTGACATCTTGATGCTAGAGTCTTGCTGTTTATGAACATTGAATACCTCTCCATTTAGATCATCTTTATAAAATCTTTCCTCACTCTTTGGAGTTTTCATCATATAGCTCTTGTACATATTTCATTAGATTTATACATAGGTTTTTCCTGGGGGGGAGCTGCTAATTTACTGTGGTAAATGTATTTTTAATTTTAAATTCCACTTGTTCATGGTTGGTATATAGGAAAGCAATTGATTTTATACCAACCTTGTATGCTGCAACCTTTCTATAATCGCTTATTAGTTCATGAGTGTTCTTTTTGTCAGTTTTGGGGGGTCCTACATAGACAACCTTTTGTTCATCATGTCATCGATGAACTAAGACAGTTTTATTTCTTCCTTCTCAATCCATATAACTTTCATTTCCTTTTTTGTATTATTGCATTAGCTAGGACTTACAGTATGATGTTGAAAAGCAGTGGTGCAGGAGACATCCTTGCCTTATACCTGATATTAGCAAGAAAACTTCAAATTTTTCACTATTAAGTATGACATAGCTGTCAGGTTTTTGTGGATGTGCTTTATCAAATTGAAAAAGTTCCCCTTCTATTCCTAATTGTCTAAGAATGGTGTTTTGTTGTTGTTTAAAGGAAGTTAACATCCCTGGACTCACACCATCTTTTCTATGGAGGGCAGCAGCTGCAATCTCTGTTCACATTTTTTGGGCTTATCTAGGTTTCTTTCTTTCTTTTATTTTATTTTTTATTTTAGAGAGAGAGCATGAGCAGGGGAGAGGGACAGAAGGAGAGATAAACAGAAAGAGAATCTCAAGCAGGCTCCATGCTGAGCACAGAGCCCAATACAGGGCTCAACCCAGGACCCTGACCTGAGCTGGAATCAAGAGTCTGCGGCTCAACTGACTGAGCCACCCAGGTGCCTCTGGATTACATTAAATATGGCCTGAACAGTTAGAGCTTAGGCTTCAACTATAATTTAAGCACAGTATTTGGAACTCTCCACTCTGGACCCCTCTTGTATTACATTTTCCTTTTTTCTTTCCAGCTATAGTTGTCAACCCAAACTCTATGCTTTGTTTATTTCTTTAAGCCAAGGTGGGTTTCTCTTCAAAATTTAGCTCCTTCCCTGGAGCCTGTCCTCAGGATAGAAATTATATATAAGTAACTAAACCTGTAGCCACTTCTTTCAAGTGTGGCCCTCCCTCCAACTTCTGCATAGTTTTGGTCATGCTCCAGTTCATTTAGGTAGTTGTTTTCTAAGGAATTTAAAAAATCATGATGTATTTGAATGATTACTCTAGTGTCAGTGCAGAGAATTGGCTTCAGTGAACAAAGGTTGGATGGAAGAAATTCCAAAAAATAAGCTGATGATGACCTGAAATGGAATAATGAGCATAAGAATAGAGAAAGCAAAAAAATTAGGAACATCTACAAGCTCATATTAAGAGTGTTGTAACTCTGAACTGCCACATTAGACCCATCTAAAAATTTTTTCTATTGTATAGGGAGAATCCAAAAAATAATTGAGGTAATAGCAATTAGAATTATTAATTGTCACAAAAAATTCATAAATGAGGTAAAAATAAAAATAATTAATAATAGGTTGAAGCAAAAATTTGTTCCATTTCTCCTTAGTTTGCACTACAGAAAGTACATCCAAGCATTTCATGGAGTACCATTGATAGTTGACTGCAGAGATATGATTATATAAGAATTTTGTCAGCAATAGAAACCTGACTCCTATGGCTTAAACCTTAGAGTTTATTGTTTTACATAAAAGAAGTTGAAATGTGGGCTCTCCACACTGGATGGAGTTCCCCAAAGACAGTAGGAATCCAGGACTTTCTATATATCTACAGTGCTTTTCTTGAACTATGGCTCCTATCCTCAATGTCATAAGATGGCAACAGAAATTGCAACCATCATATGTCCATGCAAACGTGTCTATGCAGGAACACCCTATCTAGACACTCAAATAAGCATTAGTAAGTTACTTTATTTATCACCTGTGCTTTTATCTGGATTGAAAATAGGCTTTGACATATTCTTCCCTTCTGGTGGCAAGATAGCTACTAGAAATAATGATCTTACATTCTCCCAGTTCAGTGATCTCAGTGGAAAGAGATCAGCTGTTTCTTCATTTTAGAAAGAGTCATAAGAGGGACTCATAGTCTTTGGAATCATGTACCTAATCCTATACCCATTATAGGGAGGGTATGCGCTATTCTCATTGGACAGATCTGTGCTGTGGACCTCATCTTCCTGGGTCAGTCCCAGCTATACCATGTGAACTGACCTGGGAGAGGAATGCCTTCCCAAATTCAAGTTAATGCTAGAGAGAGGATGAATGAATGCCAGGCAGGCAAAAACAACAGGCCTGGTGCAGAGGGTAAAAACTTTGAAGAAAAAATCTAATTTAGGTATTTTCAGTCTAGAAATGAAAAGACAAAATAGGCAAAATATTGGTCATCTATGAATCCCTTGCCTGATTCCCATTCTCTTCAATATTGTTCAGTAACAATGTCCACAGGGAGAAAGCATACTCCAAGTCAGTGCTGATAATACTTTGAGCATTATGAAAAGCTTTTGTAGTTTTAAAACAGCTATCAAAATACCAAGAAGAAGATTTTCATAAGGATACTATTTACAGGGATATTTATTTGTGGTGACTCTTTTAATACCTAAATCAAAGAGATTTAAAGTGATGCACAATCATAAGTTAATCCTTTCAACACTCTGTATTATACAAGATTATAAGGAGAATAGGGCTCTGAACAGTGATGTGGTTTTTTTTCCCAAGGTTACAAATTGAATTAGTAGTTAACCAAAGTTGCAGACTCCCAAAATATGACTCATTCTGCTCCACATTTCTATACCTTATGTTAGTTTATCACAATGATTGTTCCTTTTTAGCATTTTTTGTAGGTGAATGGCAGAAAATGAAAATGACCATATGTTTGAAGCTCAGCATCATCTGCCCTAGGGAAATAATAAACAAAAGAGGAGAGCACAAATGCTTAAATGAAAGCAAATAGGGCACATCCAAAAAAAATCTATGAGGAAAATATGCCCGTAGCTAAAAACAACCAATAGTGGTGTGTAAATTGAGGTATCAAAACTTAACAGTATTTGCCATGACAGTGAGTACATGTAGGGCTGGCTGTCTTTTATTGTGTTTTAACATAATGTCATACTTATAGAAAAGTTTCAAAAATAGTACAAAGAATTCGAGAAAACCTGCACTCAGATTCCCCAAATCTTAACTTTTATTGTCTCATAATCTTCTTCTTCATTCTCTCTCTTTCCACATGTGAATGTGCACACACACCACACACACACACACACACACACACACACACACACACACACACACCTGAACCACTTAAGAGTAAGTTGCAGATACAATACTTCTTTCCTGCTATATACTTCAGTGTGTATTTTCTAAAACCAAGAACATTTCTTATATGACCACACCACACTTTTCAAAATTGGAAGTTAATACTGATACAACACTATTACCTACTATACAGCCTTTATTCAGATTTTACTAATAGATCGGTAACAGCAATTACATCAAAAGAAGTTTAGGATCATGCATTACATTCAGTTGTCTTATCTCTTTACTTTTCTTGAATATGGAAGTCCTAAGACTTCCTTTGTATTTCATAAAGCTGATGTCTTTGAAGAGTACAGGACAATTATTTTGTAGAGTGTCCTTCAAATTAGATATGTCTGATGTTTTCTTGTTATTAGATTCAAGTTATATAGGAATATTACAGAAAAGATGCTGTGTTCTTCACAGTGCACCAAATTAGGAGGTAGATGCTGTTTATTTGTCTCATTATTTGTGCTTAACCTCGATTGTTTGGCTAAAGGGTATCTGTCATGTGTCTCCACTGTAACATTATTATGCTACCTCTTATAATGAATAATTGACTTTTAGAAAGATACTATGAGATTCTGTAACTATCCTGTAACTCCTCAAACATTTACACACTAGTTTTAACATCCATTGATGACTACTACCTGAATCAACTAAAATGAGAATTTTCTTAAATGTTTATTTATTTATTTTGAGAGAGAGTATAGGTGGGGGAGGGGCAGAGGGAGAAGGAGACAGAGAATCTCAAGCAGGTTCCACACTTAGTGCAGAGCCCAACACGGGGCTCGATCCCCTGACCATGATATCATGAACCCCTGGTTAAAATCAAGAGTTGGAAGCTCAAGTGAGCCACCCAGGTGTCCCTAGAATGAGTATTTTTCAATTAAACTTGTTCCAAAATGTATACCACTTATGCCATGCTAAGTGTTAGCATAATCATAGGACTTTTATTATAGGTGAATTCCTGTAATCCAAAAAACACGATTATCAAGGACACTTGGGTGGCTCAGTTGGTTAAGTGTCACACCCTTGACTTTGGCATCTCACAGTTCATGGGTTTGAGCCCCATGTTGGGCTCTGTGATAACAAAGTCCTCTCCCTCTCTTTCTCTGCCCTTGTCCCTGCTTTCTCACTCTCAAAATAAATACATAAAAATTAAAAATTAAAAAACATGATAATAAATGATAAAGAGAGTGACACAATTTCAATATGCCTAAAATGAACTAAGGACTGTTAATTGGCACCAGTGGTTTTATTGGGGGGGTGGTGCAAGTATTCTAAAACTGACTCATGGTTGATGGTTGCACCACTCAATAATGATACTTACTGAATCACTGAATGGTACACCTGAAATGAGTGAATATTATAATATGTAAAATATATTTCACTAAAGACATAAAGGTATAAATATAGGAAAAATGTATGAGTTAAAGAAATAACTAATCTGAGTCAGAACACAGAAATAAAGGCCAGTAAAAGCAACTTTTCAATGTCATGATTTACATAAATAACAAATAACTTCATCTCAAGGGTTCTTACTTTACCTTTTATATCATAGACCTTTTTGGCACTCTGATAAAGTCTATGGATTTCTATTAATAATAATGTTTCGAACACATAAAACATATAGGATTACAAAAAAAAGTAATTATATTGACAACATTATAAGTTATTATTTTTGTAGGGCACCTATTTGCCTCATCAGTAGAGCATGTGACTTTTTATCTCAGGGTCGTGAGTTTGAACCCCACACTGGCATCGAGGCTACGTTAAAAAATATTATTTCTGTAATGTAACAATATATGAATTTTTAAAAATATACTACATAACAACATATTGTAAATATGAGCAAGTCAAAGTTAAATTTTATTTTTCCAACACTTATTCATGTGACGGCAATTGTTACTTAATACAAATAATAATGAAAAGCTTTCTTTGACAGGGCAATGTGTGTGTCATGTAAAATATCCCATTGATTTCCAGCTTGGGGGTGTTTTGGTTACAAGTGTTGACAATCCAGATTATCAAAAATATATTATCATAAATTTAATTAATTTCCAGAGCTAGCTTAACCAGTGGATACATTCCTCCAAGGAATAACAAAATTCTTTGAAGCTGCTCAGTTAAATTATGAGGTTTTCTATTATGAGGTTTTGTAGTTTCACTAGTTGAAGGCCCAGAGGTATTTCCCAACTGGCCAGCCCTAGTGCAAGAGTGTCTGTGGACAGGGAGGTTGAGAGTTAATAGTACTTTTGAGGAATGATTAGCATAAATAATATTTTAATATGTAACAACTTTACTGTGATCTGAAAGTATCTGTGAATTCTAATGGTGACAAGGTCACAGGGACCAAGATTTTTGCCAACATTCATGTTTGAAGGACTCTCTAAATTTCAGTTAAATGTTCCTGAAAATAAAATTGTTTCACCCATCGAGTTTGAGCACCCTCTGAATTCTATCCAGGGACCTTTTGGGCACCCAAGAACTTCAGATTAAGAACTCGTGATATTAGGGCACCTGGGTGGCTCAGTTGGTTAAGCGTCCTCCTTTGGCTTAGGTCATGATCTCACAGTTCATAGGTTTGAGCCCTGCGTTGGGCTCTGTACTAACAGCTAGCTCAGAGTCTGGAGCCTGTCTTCAGAATCTGCATCTCCCTCTCTCTCTCTGATTCTCCCCTGCTCATGCTGTCTCTCTCTGTCTCTCAAAAAAAAAAAAAACATTAAAAAAAAGAACTTCTGATATAAACATAAATTTAACAGAATTCATAACCCTTCACATTTTGGTTATTTGGTATAGGGTTTCTAAAGACAATGTAAATACACCTTTAGGCCGAGATGTTTTAAGAGAAAAGTCAGATACCCTGGGTTTTGTCTATGTCAAGTTTAAAGTCTTGAAAATAGAGTCCTAACTTTGTTTCTTTCAAGTTTTTTCCTCATAAAACAGAGTTAAATGACTTAGTGCTGTTAAAAACAAAACAAAAGAAAACCTCCAATGATGAGACATCTCTTTCTGCTCTTTCATTACTAGGCATTTCATTACTAGGCTGGGGGTTTTTCTGCCTCATCACTTGTGACAGGCAGAAATTTATCTCTTGTTTCTTATCCGTATCTCCTGTTTAGGGCTGCCTTTTTAATTTTTTCATTCTCATCTAAATTTAGATGTTGAATTCTTCCTAAATTCATTGCAAGTGGGAGAAGTCCAGTTATTTGTTCTCAAGCAATTAACTCTTTCCTATTACAAAACTCATTTAGTCCCAAACTGTATTATCTGATTCTTTAGTTCTCTGAAAGAAAACTGTTAGAGATGAAGTTTCTGGAATTTATATATGAATCAAAATCTAATTTCTGGAATTAGAATATAATGAAATTATACTGCTGGAAGTCAGATATATGTAAACCTTTTTAAAAAATGTTTTTAAATTTATTTTTGAGAGAGAAAAACAGAGCATGAGCAGGAGAGGGACAGAGAGAGACAGAGACACAGAATCTGAAGCAGGCTCCAGGTTCTGAGCTGTCTGCACAGAGCTTGACACGGGGCTTGAACTCATGAATCTCAAGATAATGACCTAAGCCAGAAGTTGGCCACTTAACCGACTGAGTCACCCAGACACCCCTGTTTAATCTTTAATCTACTTTGTACCAAACTAGGTACTCCTAAAACTATCTCTCTGAGCCTCAGTGCTGCTTATGTAGAAAATGAGTGGTCATTTTCTATCTAATCTCTAAAGTACATTCTACCTTTAAAAATTTAGTAAGTCATGACCATATCTTACACAGTCATCTACTGGACTATGTTGGTGACTGCCTTCCCTTAATCTGGCTGGTTTGCCTACCCCAAATTCCCTAGCTGTTAGGAGTATTTGCTGTTGGCAATTCATAGCTGTCCACATCTTAGACAAACTGCTCTCTTCCTTTCAGCAGAAGACTGGAGCAGCCACACCCGGAAGGGCTAACTTGGGGCACATCCCTTCCCTCAAGATGGGATGAGAATTTCCTGGGGGACTGGACTAAAGTTGAAGCTAATGTCTTGATGAGATTAATTCTTGCTAACCTTTTCCCATGTACTGGCTTGCCTATTTCACTCACATTCTCTTGAGATCACTTCCTCAACTAGTCATTTCAATATCCTCATCTCAGCCTCTCCTTCTATGACTTAATACAAAATAGCCTCTTAGAGCAGGCATTCAGCAAATCTTTGTGGACTAAGTGAAAGAATGAATGAATAAAGTTAATCTGTTGGGTGTTCACCATAAATGTTACAGACAAAGCCTAAGAATGTCTCCCATAGTTTTCAGCAATTATTATGTGTTGGGAATATTTCCTAGCAAGCACTATGAACATGTCTGTAAACTTGCTTCTTTCTGTCTTTTCTGATAAAATTAATTAGTTCATTTGCAGAAGGAGCTTCCTGCAAATGCTTATTCAGTGTTCAGCAGAGGATGGACTTAACAACTGGCCCAAGTGGTCAAAGTAATAAACTCAATACTTAGGGAGGAAAGGAAACTGCTAGCTCATATTCCCAGAGTTCAGCACCTTTAATTAATTATTTATTTCTAATATAAGGGGGTACATTATCAACTTATTAGCAAGACAGTATTAAGAATGTATGAGAGGACAGTGTAGTAAGTGCCCAAGTGGGAAGCTAACTCTCAGTTATTCAGGGATTGAGAGGAGTAATGTGAATGAGTAGGTTGGAACAGATTATACAGCCTGTACCAAGCCACAGAGAACAGGCAAAACTCACTTATCAACATCTCTTCTTTTAACTAATAACCCGGTGTTTTGTTTTTTAAGTGGAAAAAGCAGTTATATAAATTTTTAAACTTTTCAATCGAGAGAAATTCTCTGTAATTACTCTTCAGAACAATCGCAAATACAAGAGCTGCTCCTGTTTTGGTAGAATAATAAGTTCTGGATACCATGGTTTGGATTCTAGCTCTTCTGGTGCACAGATCCAGTTCTCTACTCCGCTCTAGGTGCCAGTTTCCAGTCCTCAAATTATTACCTCTCAGGCATTGTTTAGTTGTTAAGGAACACCTGTTTGGAGATCATTGGACATTCTCCATTAAATGTAGCATAAGTCTTATCATTTTTGCATTTGTGCTTCTTGCAGTAGCATGGTTAAGCTGGAAAAAATGTTTCTCATTAATAATTTTTCAATGATTAAGCTACATTTACATGTTATTGTGGGCATTTATGTATTACAGTCAAAAAACACTAAGGTTTTAGTGATCATGAACAGAAAACTCAATTTTCTTTTCGGTTTATTAAAGAATGTAAGAGAATATGTACATATCTCGTTCTGCTTATGAGAGAATACAGGATCTACCACAGTGGTCTTCAACCCAGTTAAATCTGAATATTTTAAATTTCTTGAGTGAAATAACTGTTTCTTAAAATGTTTGTATTTCCCATAGTGCCTAGCAGACAGCAGGCATTTTTCAACTCACCTTGAAAAAAATATTTTAAAACTCTATTTGTTTGATAGAGCTGTCATAACAAAGTAACAGAGACTGGGTCATGTATACAACAGAACTTTATGTCTCATGGTTCCGACCACGGTATCAGCAAGTTGGGTTTCTTCTGAGACCTACTTAGATTGCAGATGTGCGTCTTCTTGCAGTGTCCTCACGTGGTCTTTTCCCTGTATGCTTGTCTCTGTCCTGATCTCCTCTTCTCATAAGAATACCAGTCTTATCAGATTAGGGCCCACCCATATAGTATCTTAATCACCTCCTTAAATGCCCTATCTTCAAATACAATCACATTCTCAAGTACCAGAGGTTAAGACTTAAACACACGAGCTCTGAGGAACACAATTCAGCCCATTATATTCGTTTATGTTAGTCTCATACATTTTAACTCTTATCAAGTTTATATACTAAAACAAAAACAAATACTTAAATTATCTTTTTTTATTTAAGATTTTGATTTTAGGGATACCTGAATGGCTCAGTTGGTTAAGTGTCTGACTTTGGCTCAGGTCATGATCTCATGGTTCGTGGGTTTGAGCCCCACATTGGGTTCCCTGCTGTCAACACAGAGCCAGCTTTGGATCTCCCGACTCCTTCTCTCTGCCCTTCTCCTACTTGTGCTCTCTTTTTCAAAACTAAATAAACATTAAAAAATATATATATATAATTTTTATTTTATTTCACTTTTTTTAAATATTTGACAGAAAGTGTGCTCAAGCCAGAGAGAGGGGCAAGAGGTGGGGAGGGAGACAGAGAGAGAGAGAGAGAGAGAGAGAGAGAGAGAGAGAGAGAGAGAGAGAGAGAATCTTAAGCAGGCTCCACATTCAGCATGAGTTCGTGCCCCACTTCAGGCAAGCCCCACTTCTCTCTCTCTCTTTCACTCTCTCTCTCTCCCCCTCTCTGCCCCTTGCTCATTTATCCCCTCTCTCTCTCAAAAAAAAAAAAAAAAGGGAAAGAGAGTTGGACGCTAAACTGACTGAGCCACGCTCAGGTATACCTTAAATTATTTTTAAATAAGAGTTATGAATTATAGAATCACCCTTTTTCTAGCATTTGTTTGAAAAATTAGGTACACGAATTACAGTTTAGTAGTTGTTATAAGCTACATAAATGTTCCATATGTGCAGAAGCAAATATTAATGAGGTTAATGAGGAAAAAATTGAGCTTCCATTTCCTAAACACTACCTATGAATAAAATACAGAATTCTCCAAGATAAATCTGGGCCTTTTCATTAACATTTCTTTTTTTTTAATACATTATATTGAGTATTACTTTAAAAAAAGACATTTAACATAATTAAATTGTCTTCTTTTCAAAATAGCCACTATCTGGAAATATGTTAGTAACATAATGTATCTAGCTAGAAAATATGAAGAGCAACCATTAAAATCAGTTAGTACAATCTAGTATAATTAAGCTATTCTAAAGCTATTCTATAGTATTCTTTTTTTTTAATAGTTTA
This sequence comes from Suricata suricatta, assembly GCF_006229205.1. NCBI lineage: Eukaryota > Metazoa > Chordata > Mammalia > Carnivora > Herpestidae > Suricata > Suricata suricatta. The sequence goes on along the minus strand of NC_043703.1, from coordinate 27,395,354 downwards.
TTGTCAAATTAGTTTCCATACAACACCCAGTGCTCTTCCCCACAAGTGCCCTCCTCCATCACCACCACCTCTTCCTCCCTCCTTTCAACCCTCAGTTCATTTTCAGTATTCAATAGTCTCTCAGGTTTTGCGTCCCTCTCCCTTCTCAACTCTCTTTCCCTCTTCCCCTCCCCCTGGTCCTCCATTAGGGTTCTCCTGTTCTCCTGTTAGACTTATGAGTGCAAATATATGGTATCTGTCCTTCTCTGCCTGACTTATTTCGCTTAGCATGACACCCTCGAGGTCCATCCACTTTCCTACAAATGGCCAGATTTCATTCTTTCTCATTGCCATGTAGTACTCCATTGTGTATATATACCACATCTTCTTGATCCTCTCATCAGATGATGGACATTTAGGCTCTTTCCATGTTTTGGCTATTGTTGACAGTGCTGCTATGAACATTGGGGTACATGTGCTCCTATGCATCAGCACTTCTTTATCCCTTGGGTAAATCACTAGCAGTGCTTTGCTGTGTCATTAGAGAGTTCTATTGATACATTTCTTTTATTTACTTATTTATTTTTTGAGAGACACAGAGAGAGCAAGCACAGGGTAGGGGCAGGGGGAGAATAGGGCAGAGGGAGAGGGAGAAAGAGAACCTTAAACAGGCTCCATACCCAACACAGAGCCCAACTTGGAGCTCAATCAAAAGTGAGACACTTAACCAACTGAGCCACCCAGGCACCTCTAAAATAATTTTAAGTATAATGTAAGTAAGGAAAAACCTGGGGGTGTTCTCAACAAAATTATTTTTTTGTTGTAATTATAATTAAAGCCATTTCATTTATATGAGAAACTTTTGTCTTAAAAAAGGTAAAAAAAAAAAAAGAAACTAAACTTTGGAATTTTGGTTTTCTAAAAAATAATTAATTATTTAATTAATTTTTTTGTTTAGGCTGAGTCAAGTGAAGCAGTGGGACAAAGATATCTGTAACTGGCTGTGATCAATTAATTGTAAACACTGCTGCACTCTGACTAGCCTCTGCCTTTTTTTTTTTTAACCAAAAAACGATTTGGATCATCCAAAGATAATGATCTAATATCCTGGGAAAATGGAAAGAAGGGCACGATTATCTTCTTTATTTGTTATGCATGCAGATAAGTCCCCAAGTCAGCTATGCAGAGGCCTCTATGACAACTTTATAATATATGGATATCTTGCATATGGCAAAAATATATTTTAAGAATATATACTTGATAATGGATTGAGGCTGTTCAACTTAGGGCTAGCTATAGCCTTTTCGTAGATGTTGAAGAAGTTCCTGTCTATTCTAGGTTTTGAGAGTTTTTATCATAAATAGGTGTTGAATTTTGTCCAGTGCTTTTATTGCATTAATTGGTAATGATCATGTGGTGTTTTTCTGTAGGCTGTTAGCATAATGAATTACAGTGATTGAATTTCTCATAGTGAACCAACTAGCCCTGTATTCCTGGAATAAACCTCACTTGGTTGTGATGTAATATTACTTTAACGTGTTGCTGGATCTTATTTGCTAATATTTCACTGAGGATTTTAGCATCTATGTTCTCGAAGGTATGATTCTGAGTTTTCTTTTCTTCTAGTGTCTTTGGTACAAGAGTAATTCTGGCCTCATCAAATAAGCTGGGAAGTATCTTCTATTCTTTTTTTTCTATTTATTTCTATTTATTCTATTTTTTGTTCCTATCTTCTGGAAAGAAGGTATAGAATTATTCTTATTTCTTCTTTAAATGTTTACTATAATTCTCTATTGAAACAATCTGGGCTGGATAGTTCTTTTTTTTTTTTTTTTTTTTTTGAAGAGCAGCATTGTTTTTAATAAATTTGAGGCCAGAATACAAAGCAAGATGCTAGCTGTCGCTCTGACTTGTTAGTACAAGTGTAAACAATGGCTTTTCGCTCCCCGGCTAAAGGCAAGTTCTAGAAGTGTATCAGATGGACAGGACGAGACGTTCTAATCTAGTTTTGAAATCAGCCTGAAAGCTGGCAGTTTATTGTTGCAGTTTAAAGGGCTTCCACATACTCTTTGCCTCACACCCACCCCATGTATCAATTCAAATTCTGGGACTTTCTTGATCAAGAGATTCTTCTGGGAGAATTTCTCTTTTGAGAATTTTAGTGTGCAAGGCCTTTTTCTTGGTTTTGCTGCTAATGTCCTTGATGTCTCCACTGCTGGATGAGCGGGGAGGTCCGCACAGTTCTTCAGGAGTTCTTCTGAGGCACTTTGACCGTGACGGTCTTCACCTCAGTGTACGCCTGCAGCCCGTACTCCCCCAGCTCCCGGCCGCTGCCGGACACCTTGTAGCCACCGAACGGCGCCTGGGCCCCAAACACGCCATAGCAGTTGACCCACACAGTGCCGGCCTGGAGGGCTTGGGACAGATAATTGGCCTTGTCCAAGTCCTTGGTGAAGACAGCGGCAGCCAGCCCATACTTGGAATTGTTGGCTCTCCCAATGACTTCCTCTATGGTCTTGAACTTCAGGATCTGCATCACTGGCCCAAAGAGCTCCTCCTTGGCTATGGTCATGCCGTCCTGCACTTCTCCGGACCCGGTGGGCTGGATGAAGTAGCCGCGCTCTGCAGCCGCCCCTCCACCACACAGCAGCTTCCCCCCTCCTCCTCCCCAGACTTGATATAACCAAGGACCTTCTTAAACTGAGTTTCATCCACCTGTGGCCCCTGCTTGGTCTGGCTGTCGAAGGGGTTCCCCACCACATGACACTTGGCCCGGGCGACGCTCCGCTCCACAAACTCCGCATAAACATCTTCTTGCACGAAGGTCCGGGAGCCGGCGCAGCAGCACTGGCCCTGGTTGAAGAACAGGGCAAAGTGGGCCTGCTCCACGGCCCAGTTCATGTCTGCATCTGACATGATGATATTGGGGCTCTTTCCCCCCAGCTCCAGGGTCACTCACTCTCTTGAGGTTACTGCTCCCTGCAGCAACCTGGATTAGGTGGCCAACCTCAGTGGAGTCTGTGAAGGCCACTTTGTCCACATGCTGATGGGAAGCGATGGCGGCCCCAGCTGTGGGACCAAATCCAGGGATAATATTGACCACGCCAGGGGGAAAGCCAGCCTCCTTAATGAGGTTGGCCACGTAGAGGGCGGTGAGTGGGGTCTGCTCAGCCACCTTCATCACAACCACGTTTCCGGTCGCCAGGGCTGGGCCCAGTTTCCAGGCTTGCATCAGGAGCGGGAAGTTCCACGGAATGATCTGCCCATACACACCGATGGGTTCGTGACGGGTATAGCTGAAGAAGTCCCCATCGATGGGAATGGTTTTCCCATGGTACTTATCAGCCCAGCCAGCATAGTAACGGAGGCATCTGAGGACCATGTCCAAATCCACCAGGTAGGAGATGACGTAGGGCTTGCCATTATCCAGCGTCTCCAAGGCTGCCAGGTAGGTCCGGTCCTGCTCAATCAGATCGGCCAGGCGGTTCAGCAGGCGGCCCCTGTCGGACGCGTCCATGTGGCGCCAGGGTGAGCCCAGCTGGAAGGCGGCCCGCGCAGCCTTCACTGCCCTGTCCACGTCTTCCTTGTCTCCTTCAGCTACCTGACAGATGACTTCTCCAGTGGACGGGTTGACGGTGGGGAAGGTCTTCCTGCTGACAGCGTCGTGCCACTCATTGTTTATGAAGATCTGGTTGTAGAGGACTTCAGGGTGCTGGTGGGGGGCCGGTACCGCCTGTGTGGCGGCGGCCGACAGGAGGCGGCGGCCCAGGCGGGGCCCGAGACGGGCAGCGGCGCG
>NC_043703.1:27343888-27391479 GCF_006229205.1 Suricata suricatta | reverse complement strand
GACGGTGGGGAAGGTCTTCCTGCTGACAGCGTCGTGCCACTCATTGTTTATGAAGATCTGGTTGTAGAGGACTTCAGGGTGCTGGTGGGGGGCCGGTACCGCCTGTGTGGCGGCGGCCGACAGGAGGCGGCGGCCCAGGCGGGGCCCGAGACGGGCAGCGGCGCGCAACATGCTGCGGTGGGAGCGGGCGCGCGGGGACCGATGCGCGGGCAAGGTGTGCGGGACGGCCCTATTTCTTCTTTTTTTTAATGTTTTTTATTTATTTTTGAGAGACAGAGAGAGACAGCAGGAGCAGGGGAGGATCAGAGAAAGAGGGAGACACAGAATCCGGAGACAGTCTCCAGGCTCTGAGCTAGCTGTCAGCACAGAGCCCAACGCAGGGCTCGAACCCACAAACCGTGAGATCATGACCTGAGCCGAAGCCGGATGCTTAGCTGACTGAGCCACCCAGGTGTCCCTGGATATTTCATTTTCAGATTTTAAACTATACATTCAATTTGTTGAATAGTAATAGGATTATTCTGATTAGATAGTTTTAGTAGTTTGTAGTTTTCAAGGATTGGTCCTTTTAGTCTTAGATGCATAGGAGTTATTAAATTGATGTGCATAGAATTATTTATAATATTCCCTTATTATTTTCCTTTCCTTATTATTCTTTTATTGTCTGTGAGATCTGTAGTGATATCCTCTCTAGTGTAGTATTTTTGTACTGTTTCTTCTGTCTTGCTAGAAGTTTATCAATTCTATTTATTCTTTAAAATTTTTTTAATGCTTATTATTTTTGAAAGAGAGAGACAGAGTGCGAGTGGGAGAGGAGCAGAAAGAGAGGGAGACACAGAATCCAAAGTAGGCTGCCGGCAGGCTCTGAGCTGTCAGCACAGAGCCCAACTTGGGCCTCAAACTCATGAATCGTGAGTGAGATCGTGACCTGAGCCAAAGTTGGACACTTAACTGACTAAGCCACCCAGGTGCCCCTTAATTCTAGTTATTCTTTTCAAAGACCTTGCTTTTTGTCTTATTGACTTTATTGTTTTTCTGTTTTGTCTATTGTTTTCTATTTCAACTTATTGAACTATTTCTGCTTATTTCCTTAATTCTTCTTGCCTTTGGTTTTTCTCTTCTTTTGCTAGTTTCTGAATTAGAAACTTACATTATTGATCTGAGACTTTTCTTCCTTTCTAATATAAATATTTAATGCTATAAATATCCTAGTAGGCACTGCTTTAGCTATTGTCTTTCAGTTTTAAAATTCATTGTATATTAAGATTATCAGCCCTTTGTACATCTTATATGTCATCAATATTTCTCCCTGTTTGTCAGTTTATGACATTTTATTTATGGGTTTTTTTGTCATGCAAACTTTTTAAATTTTTATGTAGTCAAATTTATTATTTTCTTATTGTCTCTGGATTTTGAATCATGATTAGAAAGTCTTTCATTACACCAAGGTTAAAGAGGAATTCACTTATGGTTTCTTTTTTAAAAATTTTTTAAACATTTATTCATTTTTGAGAGACATAGACAGAATGCAAGCAGGGGAGGCTGCAGAGAGAGAGGGAGACACAGAATCTGAAGCAGGCTCCAGGCTCTGAGCTGTCAGCACAGAGCCTTATGCAGGGCTTGAACTCATGAACTGTGAGATCATGACCTGAGATGAAGTTGGACACCTAACCAACTGAGCCACCCAAGCGCCCTACTCATGTTTTCCTTTAGTACTTTTATAATTTTTTAATTTAATTTAGATATCTAATCTATTTGGAGTTTATATATGGATCTAATTTTATCTTTTTCCAAATGGTTACCTAGTTGTCCAAGCACTTTTATTTTCTGAGGTTAATGCAAAACTCAGCAACCAAAAATGAATGAATGGATAAATGAAGGACAAGACTGTTGAGAATACAGACTTTTCAGGAATTAAGTTTGGCATCATTCCACCAGGTAAAGAGCCCCAGATAGCTGATATCTTTCCTGAGAACAAGCAAAATGTGGAAAGAATAGTAGAAGAAAGAAGTCACAGATGTCAACCACAGATTCATGGCCCATTACAAAAGCTGAGGCGATAGCAGCTTTGCAGATTTTCTATTTGGTTAAATGCATATATTAGTGATTTTCTTCTCCCATTTATGATTTTATATCATATTTTTGAAGGTTACATTTACAATTTAGCCTTTAGGTAATAGAATATTCAATTGGACTCTGATTAAATTGTAATACAGTAATTACGATAACCCTTGAAACTGTGCGTCTCTCCATTTGGGGAAGAGGGCAAGAACTTGTTCATGTGTACAGAGGACAGACATAACTTACTGGTGGAGAACTTGAGTTGTTTTGTCGTTGAGTGGAAGTCTAAACGTATGGACAAAAGTGTATATGGAAGCTGAATAGCCAGAAGATAGGCTGTGATTTATTGTCTGTCAGCTACAAATCCACCATTATCTGCCCTACTTTGTAATATTACAGCTGGACTCTAACCCCTGGTGTGACCCTCCAGGCAGTAGCCGCAGGAACATGCTTCCCTTCCAGATTCCTGTCTTCCAATATTATTATTTAGAGCAGATCAGCAGCTGGTGGTTCAGAGGAGCGCCAGGCATGCCCTAAGGTTATGATCTCCCTACCAGAAGCCTGAGCAGCTCTGGCCTGCCTACACTTTCTGGCAGTGGTGCATCACTTCTAGAAACCAGCTCTAGCCCACTCACAACCGCCAGTAATGGTGCACCCTTTTCTGCAGACCCGTAGCAACCTATACTCAGGCACCTTCTTTGGCTACCAGAGGCTATGTGCTTCTATGGTAACCAGTTTCTCTCTGAAGACGTCAGAATCTCAGCCTGAGGTAGGGGATAGCCTGCTCCCGGTGATGCGTCCCTTTATTACCTATGGTTTCACAGTCTCCAAAAAGGAGCTGTTTTTTTACACCTGACATTTCTGGATTCTTTTCACTCATTTTGGTAGATGACCACCTCTACCTTCTAGCAATTCTTTATATTGTATTATTCCTATTCCAACAACTGGTGTGATTTCTGTCTCCTGACGGGACTCTGACTCATAAACCTTTTGAAAAGAATATCATTTTTTTATACCATAATTGCCTATTGCTCATTGGTTCACTAGGTTCGGAATAAATGTCCTACATCAGATTGCATTTTGTTTTATAATGTACTTTCTGTTCTCTAAGTTCCTGTCCTCAAAAGGAAGAAGATGTGCTATGGAACCTGACTTTATCTCTTATGAAATACACAATAGCAACCTTTGTACTTGACTAAGTGTAAAAGTTTTGTGAAGCATTGTTGCAAATAATTGCCTAAAGTCACAGAGTGAAAATTGATGATGGTTCATAAATTTTATCAGTTGGTGAAAATGAATCAGCAGCAAGTTTACTGCTTTTAAAGGTCTTTTCAGAACTATAAAAAGTTCATTGTAACTCTCAGTGGTTAGAAAAAATACTCACTTTTTCCTTGCAACAGACATTTTCAACAAAAGGATTTGTGACTGATTCCTAAAATCTAAACATAATGCAAAATTTTTGGATGGCTTTTTTTAAAAAAATAAAAACCTTTAACATATAATGACAAAAACTGGCCCTTAGAGTTAGACTGAGCTTTCTACTCTTATTAAAATAAGCTTCAGGGACACCTGGGTGGCTCAGTTGGTTAAGCGTCCAACTTCGGCTCAGGTCATGATCTCATGGCTCCTGGGTGAGCCTGGAGTCAGCTTCAGATTCTATGTCTCCAATTCTCTCTGCCCCTAGACTGCTCATGCTCTCTTTCTCTCAAAAATAAAATAAGCAATTAAAAACAATTTTTTTTAAGCTGCAAACACTAACTGATGTTATAGAGAAGTGGTTCTCAGACTTTAGTGTGTACTAAATCACCTTCCAGGGTTGTTAAAATCTGAGTTCCTGGATCCCACCTAAGAGTTTCCTATTTAGTAGGCATAGGGCAAGGCCTATCTTAGAATCTTCATTTCTAACTAATTTTCATATGCTGCTCATCTGTGGTCCACACTTTAAGAACCAATGTTACTAGGGCAACCACTCAGGACCTACTTCCTCTATTTTCTCCCATTTCTCTCCCTTTCCTTCTATTTAGTCCCAAACTGTTTGCACTTGGCATTATTATCTGGGATTCCATGTTCTTTGCACCATAATCTGCCTTAAATTCCTGTAACTCTTTTTCCAAAATTTTTTACAAGTTACCACATTTTTTTCTCTTTTTTTCCTCAATAACCTCATCTTGACATCTCTCATTGCCAGAGCCTTTTACTTGCCTGCCCTAATGTCCAGTGTTATGTTATACTAACTTAAATTACCGCCCTGTAGCCAATGTCCCTCTTCTTTTCCCCTCTCCCCCTCCTTGAAGATCACAAACATACTCTTCTATTCTTAGTAATGAATGGTAAGAATGAGAGATGAATTTAGGCTATGTTGATTTTTTCAATCTTTTCAAGTTAATCTAGAAGAACTAGGAGAACATGAAGCTACCTTAATAATCTAATTAGAATCCTCCTTGGAATCTACCACTTCAGAAATTTATGGAATGATCTTATCTCTTCTGAATGTTATATAATCTTTATTTTACTCCTTCTCTGCATCTGTCTTTCATGTGTCATGTGGGTAGCAGTGTTAAGAACAGGATTTCAACATTTCCTCTATGTTTAGACTTGATATTTCTTTCCTATCATGATTTTTAATGCTTTTCCTCATTTCCTGCTTTTTATGATCTGATCTTTGCCTCTTGGTCCTAATGATTGATATTACTCTTCAGATACTAAGCAGAGGATCATATCTGCTTAACTGTGTCCCCTCTGAGTAAGCCCTATTTCTGGAACCATGATGTAATGACTTAGTTTTGTAGAAATTGGCTTTAAAAGTAAGCACGGTTTCTAAACCATCTTAAAAGTACATTACTGGGGCACCTGGGTGGTTCAGTTGGTTGAGCTTCTGGCTTAGGCTCAGGTCATGATCTCACAGTTTGTGTGTTCGAGCCCCGCATCAGGTTCTGTGCTGGCAGCTAGCTCAGAGCCTGGAGCCTATTTCACATTCTATGTCTCCCTCTCTCTCTAACCCTCCCTTGCTCACATTCTCTCTATCTCTCAAAAATAAATAAAACAGGGGCACCTGGGTGGCTCAGTTGGTTGGGCGTCCCACTTCGGCTCAGGTCAGGATCTCATGTTCGTGGGTTCAAGCCCCACGTCGGGCTCTGTGCTGACAGCTCAGAGCCTGGAGCCTTTCAGATTATGTGTCTCCTTCTCATCTCTGATCGTCCCCAGCTCATGCTGTCTCTCTCTGTCTCTCAAAAAAAAAAAAACCCACAGGAAAATAAATAAATAAATAAAACATTTTAAAAAAGGTGCATTACATGCATCTCATCCAGGTTCTAGGTACAATATTTGCTGTCACAGATACCATGTTGCTCCATGGTACATTGGTTATAGAAAAATGACTAGGACTTATCTGTATAGAGTGGCACTGCAGTCACTGCAATGTTTCCTTGGTACTATGCAACAGTGGCCAGCCTGCAAACATGCATATGGCATTGCAGGCCTAGCTGGGACCCACTGAGTGTGGGTGCCGGCCTTAGGAGCTTGAACTTGGTATTCGCCTTTCTTCTTCCTCTCTTTTCTTTTCCTCTTCTTTTTCTTTTTCTTTGTTTTCTTCATCTCTCTTTCTTTTTTCCTTCCTTCCTTTTTTGTGAAATATAACAGAAGAGGAAGGAAGAAGGGAGGAGAAGGGGAATGGAGGGAAGTGAGCAGGAAGGAAAGAAACAACTTGTTATGTATGGTATTTTAAAAATTGTCTCATTTTATTTAGGCATATTACTGCCCTCTGACGTTGCCCATAGTTACATGCTTTTATTTCCACTACATATGAATACATGCATACATGCGTGCATGTGTGTACGTGCATGTGTGTGTGAGTATAGGTAATATCACAATCAAAACTATAATTTAAATGAGATATTACCAAAAAATTCACTGTGAATCATATTGTTTCTTTTGTTTTTTGGGGGTTTTTTTGTTTTTTATTTTTTTATTTTTTTAATAGTTTATTGTCAAATTCATTTCCATACAACACCCAGCGCTCTTCCCCACAAGTGCCCTCCTCCATCACCACCACCTCTTTTTCCCCCTCCCCTTTCCCCTTCAACCCTCAGTTCATTTTCAGCATTCAATAGTCTCTCAAGTTTTGCATCCCTCTCTCTCCCCAACTCTCTTTCCCTCTTCCCCTCCCCCTGGTCCTCCATTAGGTTTCTCCTGTTTTCCTTTTAGACCCATGAGTGCAAACATATGGTTTCTGTCCTTTTTCCATGTTTTGGCTACTGTTGACATTGCTGCTGTGAACATTGGGGTACATGTGCTCCTATGCATTAGCATCTCTGTATCTCCTGGGTAAATCCCCAGCAATGCTATTGCTGGGTCGTAAGGGAGTTCTATGGATAGTCTTTTGAGGAACCTCCACACTGTTTTCCAGAGCGGCTGCACCAGTTTGCATTCCCACCAACAGTGTAGGAGGGTGCCCGTCTCTCCACACCCTCTCCAGCATCTGTAGTCTCTTAATTTGTTCATTTTAGCCACTCTGACTGGCATGAGGTGGTATCTCAGTGTGGTTTTGATTTGTGTTTCCCTGATGATGAGTGATGTTGAACATCGTTTCATGTGCCTGTAGGCCATGTGGATGTCCTCTTTGGAGACGTGTCTGTTCATGTCTTCTGCCCATTTCTTCACTGAGTTATTTGTTTTGTGGGTGTGAAGTTTGGTGAGTTCCTTGTAGATTTAGATATTAGCCCTTTATCTGATATGTCATTTGCAACTATCTTTTCCCATTCTCATATTGTTTCTTTTGATATCTCCCCATTTACTCACTCATACTAAACCAATAACAATTTATAGTTTGGAGTAGCAGCTCAGTATTGGTGTGATTACTGATGCCATTTGAATTATATAATGAGAAATAGATTTCTGGAGTTTGAAACCCTCTGGAGCTATGTAGGAACCTTAGAACCTGTTCCTCCGAGGTTTTTTTTGAAGTATAGCTTCTTAAATTTTAGGAACATTGATTTATTTTAGATTTTAGACTTCCCCAAATTAGATTATGCCCAGTCTTTCTCAGCAGACCTATGACAAACTCTAAAATTATAAAACTTAAGCTCTTTAACACTGTCTCTCCTACATCATCTCCTGCCATTACCACCTTCACACCTTATGTTCCAACAAAATTGGGCTGCTTAAAATTGTCTAATCCAGTTGGCTCCAGGCTAGTGACAGGAGTTAAGGACATTCACAAAGACACATCCTTTATAGCCCCTCCATGTGGATACCTCCACCTAATGTGAGGTTAAGTGGCTAATAAGCGTGCCAAGATCTCTAACATAATATATCAATTCTAAAAGGTGGAGGATATTTAACTGTAACGCTTTTAAACTATAATATAAAATAAATAAACAAATATATTGGAGTCATGATTTTTAAAAAATCTCTCGACACCACAGAATAGTGCAAAGATCATGTGCAGCAACTTTAGTTATTGGGAGTCCTTGTCATTCCAAGAGAGGTATTGTATGCAAAGCTATGAATAAACAGATCCTAAATAGAATGCCTAGGATTGCAGTTCTGTATCTTATTTTGGACAATTACTGACAGCATTTAATGGGAAATATAGTTGACTATACCACAGGAAATAAGATCTTCCTCCTGCACGGGTTTTCCCCCAATGGAAAGAAAATATTTTAACTGAGAAGCAGAATACAAAGCCAATTTTATATAAATAATATGCAAAACAAAGTTATTGATTTTAGACTTAATTTAACTTGTGTTCAAATAAGTAAGGGGAGGCCTACAAGAGAAATGATCAAAAATAAATGAATTAAGTAAATAAATATAGGAGTTATACTTGTCCCTTTGAAATGACACTAAAGAGAAAGAGGATGAATCATAAAGCACCTCAGCAGAGCAATTCCCCAGAACTCTGGGGCAATTCCCCAGAACTCTGTGTGTGGGGAGGTGCGGGCAGAGTATGTCACTACTGAGCAAATAAGTACCTGGCAAGAGCAGGGCAATGACTCAGGGAAGGGTGTCTCTTTTGAGACAGGAAGTGGCTCAGCCACAGCGAGAGCCAGGCCTGAGATCTGTGTCTGTATAATGCAATTCTACCTGAATAAAAATGTTGGCTAAACAGCTGGAGGGAAGGGTGAAGCTGTGATGTTTGTCCTTGTCCGCCTAAACTCTTCTAGAAGTCCATAAAGAGAAGTTAACGCTCTTAGATCATTTGGGGGTGGGGGGTGCAGAGAGGGAGAAAGAGAAAAAGAACAAATCCAAGGCAAATTCAACAGCTAGATAACGTGTAAAGATTTTTGGCTGAGGTGCCTGGGTTGCTCAGTTGGTTAAGTGTTGTACTCTTGGTTTTGGCTCAGGTGATCCAACCCTTGGTTTCTGCGAGGCCAAGATCGCATGGTTCATAGGTTCAAGCCCTACATGGGGCTCTGAGCTAACATTGCAGAGCCTGCTTGGAATTCGTTGTCTCCCACCTCTCTGCCACTCCCCTGCTTTTGTGCACTTTCTCTCTCTCTCTAAAAATAAATTTAAAAACTAAAAAAAAAATTTTTTTTTGGCTACTTGATTGGGCTTTTAGGAAAGACCTAACAACAACAACAAAAACCGGAGAGAACTACAAACTGTAAGTTTAGCCCAGTTAGGAGAGAGGGTCATAAAGAACAAAACTAAGGGAAATCATTCTGGGTGATAAAGTTTGTGGACCTCAATTATTACTGTGTATCATATCAAAACAGAAACCTTCTTTCTGAAACAGTCTGATTTATTTCTCAACCTAAGGAATCCTGTAGCCAGAAAATTAGAACACAAAATGAAATATAAATTGATCTTTTGGTTCTGGTGAGAGTGTAGTAATAAGAAAATAGACTTCTTAGAAATCATTCTCCATCTGCTGGATTGCTGAATGCCTGCTATAAGGTAATCCACACAATTTGAGTTGTAGCTGAATTAAAAAATTGTAGGAGCACCCAGGTGGCTCAGTTGGTTAAGTGTCCAACTTCGGGTGCGGTCATCATCTCGTAGTTTGTGGGTTCAGAGCTTGGAGCCTGCTTCAAAATCTGTGTCTCCCTTTCCCTCTGCCCCTCTCCTGCTCATGCTCTGCCTGTCTGTCTCTCTCCCAAAAATAAAAACATTAAAAAAAGTTTTTTTAAACTAAAGTCAAACATTGTTGTTCCATAGATTTAAACAAGAGCAGTCCTGAAGCTACTTCGAGAAGTAAAAAGTTTGATCCTAAATCATTCCTGATGATCTTAGAAAATGACTCAATGCATTATTTCCTCATATTTCTGCAAAGACTTTCAACCATCTATTCCTGAACTGATCCCCAAATACTATTATCCTGGTGCATACCTAATCTCTCCCAAGATACTGCATTCCTAAAAAAACAAATAAGAAACAGGATGAAGTGAAATGGTAAAGAAGAATTCTTAGAAATTAACAATACAATAGACAAAATCTTTGATGGAAAAGATGAAAGGTGATGTTACGGAAATCTCCCAGAAAAATATGACAAAATGACAAAGAAAAAGACCTACAAATACATGATAGAGCCTAAAGATTGATCTAGGAGAACATCTGAAGAAAAGGGGAATTCCAGAAAAAAGAGAACAAATTTTCTGAAACTGAGGCCATGAGTCTTCAGATTAAAGGGCCCCATTGATTACCAGCAGAATAAACAAAAAAAAGATCCATACTAAGGCATATAGTCATGAAATTTCAGGATATCAGGGATGAGAGAATTAACCGTCAAGTATGAGGGCAAAAAAGACATTTGAAGACACAAAGGAATTCAAACATATGACTTTTGTAGGAAACTACTGGAGAATATACTCCAGCAGACAAGGAAGTACACATGATAGCAAACTTCAGGGACTACAGGAAGAAAGGGATCCAACACAGGTAAGAGACACAGCAAAGTCCCAGAGTAATACTCGTGAAAGATCACCCTAAATGAGAGCTGGGCAACAAGCCCAAGAATACATCAATGACGATTGGAGGAGCAGGATGGGGGAGACTCTCTCCAGGGAAAAGAATAAAATTGATAGATTGCTTGTTACGTTTGAGCACTTGAAAAATAATGATATTTGATGTATAAAAATTTCTCAATGACACACTGAGAAATGGAGCAGTTCCTAACATTAAGAAATGACAGGGCTGCCTGGGTGGCTCAGTCAGTTAAGTATCTGACTTCAGCTCAGGTCATGATCTCATGGTTCTTGAGTTTGAGCCCTGTGTCAGGTTCTGTGCTGACAGCTTAGAGCATGGAGCCTGCTCCAGATTCTGTGTCTCTATTCATCTCCTGCTCGCACTCCCTCTCTTTCTCTCTCTCTCAAAAACAAATAAAGACACACACACACAAAAAGGAAATGACAAAGTGTGGCAATTAATGCTAGGAAGAACAACATTTTATAGCAAAGGATATGACTCTGAAGTATAAATATTTACACAGCCATGAAAATGTAAATACTGAATATCCATTTATCCAAAAATTGTGGTGTAACTATCATGGGAAAGTGGCAAATATAAGGAAAGTAGGGTTGGTGGTATAAGAGATGTGGGATATTAATAAATAAATTTGAAACTGATTAAATAAGAGATACCTATATAAACAGATTATTTAGAAACATGGAGGTAAATACCAGAAAAAAGTGTAAGTGTAAGAGTTTTACTTGGGGAATGAGATGGAGATGAGCAAGAGATTTTAGTAAGAGTACTGTATTTTTAAATGGATATTCCTTTCCTAAAATCTCTCCCTTTTCCTTCTCACACACACACACACACACACACACACACACACACACTTCTATGAATTAAGACTTTTGAGTGTTCAAGTGTGTCTTAACAAGAGAGAAAACCAAGAAGAAAGACTAATTTCCTTTCCATTTTTAATTTTTGTTTTTGAGAGAGAGGTGGGAGGCAGTGGGAGAGTGGGAGAGAGAGTCCCAAGCAGGCTCCATGCCCAGCTCAGAGCCCAACATGAGCTTGATCTCACAAGTGTGGGATCATGACCTGAGCCAAAATCAAGAGTCAGACACTTAACCTTCCAAGCCACTCATGTGCCCCTAATTTATATTTTTGTGCTAACTTAGTTTATGGACTCATTGCCTTGACCACTGAATGATATCAAGACCTTGAATAAGATGAGAGGCTTAATTCTAGGACATTGGAAGCTGTCTGGGGCATAGCTTGTTGGGTTAAGATTAGGATCTGATGGGGGGGCTAAGGCATTAGGGGTGCTTTTGGAGTGCTTTGGGTGGGAGATCACAAATTAGGGTGTCCAGAAGAGAGGCGTGCATAATGACAACTCTTGCCTCTAGCCAAATGTCTCAAGACATTTTACTACTGCCTGTCAGAAAAGCATGGAAATAAATACACTAATCATGTGAACAAAGTCCTCTAGATTCCTGCATTGCGTAATCAGGGAACAGAGCTGCCTGTACCTAGGGGTGAGGAAAGGGTCGATAAGGACTGTGGGGACTCCGATGGAAGACCATCACTTTGCATAATTTCTTTAGGGTTATTAAGCAGATTCATAGGAATGTTTGGTAGATTCTTTACCCCTAAACCAGGACCTATAATGGTCAGATATGTGCCTTATTTCTACATAATTCCATTCTACAAAGGAGCAAAGTTCATAATAAAGTCTTGTAATTTCACAAATGAATGGTTGATTCATTAAAAATTATAAAATTTTCTTTGCTTTCTGTCAATAGGATTATATTTTTTTCACTTTTGAGAAATTTGGAACCAAGTCGTTATGGCAGCCTGTCTGGGTTTGAGTTCCAATACCACCTCTTTCTAGTTCGTGACCCTGAGCAAGAGACTTAACATTTCTGAGCTCAGTTTCTTTATATGAAAAATAGAGTATATACAATACCTAGATCTTTGTGAGAACTGATACATACATCTTTATGAGGGCCAAATGAGATAATGTTCAGAAAGTATTCCCGAAACTGGCACAGGTTAAACACGCAATAGATTTTACTTTTACACTTCATCCAAGATACCTTGCCTTTATTTATATTCACAATTACCAGTTTTATCAGTTGGGGTTTACACTTAGCAGCTAGAAGCAAATAACAAAATGGGATATTTAACTGTTTTCTCTCAGGTAAAAGAAGTCTGGGGATGGATGGGCTAGATTTCATAGCCAAAGTCATCAGAGACTCAGCCTTTTCCTATATTTCTACCATGCCTTTTGTAGCCATGGCTTCTATCTTCAGAGTTTCTTCATAGTCCAAGATGACTGCTGAAGCTCTAGCCACCACATTTGAGTTCCAGGCAAGAAGCAAGACAAAGAAGAATAAGTAAAAATGGTTCATTCAAGCTGGCTGTCCCTCTCTTAAGAAGCCTTTCTGGATTTCATGTGTAGCTGCAGTAGAGGCTAGGAAAAGAAGAATTTTAGCTGTTCATATTGCTACCCAGAATAAAATCAAGGTCTTGTTACTAAGTAAGAAGAAGAGAATCAATATTAGTTTGGTAGCTAGCCTCTCTCCTAACTGTAAACCAGGACCCTAACATTGCCATCATTATGAGGTTTTAATTGATCTAAGCATGACTACTAAATTACATTGTCTGTTTTTGCCCTGTGGTAAAGATGTGCTCCAGCCACTGGAATGCGTCTCTTAAAGTCTGTGTGACAGTAATTCACTTCAAGATACAAATCTAAGATTTTTGAGTTCTAAGAGTAAGACAGATTCCCAGTCACTATATTTTGCCTTCAGTATACAAATATATACCGATACATATATGTATTTTGTCATTCTGTATTGTTCATGGATCATAGGCTATCTCCAGATAGGCATGTAAAGGGATAAAGTCAGCCAGTATATAAGACTAAGCTGTTTACTTGACTCAATCATTTAAAAATGGCATCACTGGGGCACCTGGGTGGCTCAGTCAGTTAAGCGTCCGACTTCGGCTCAGGTCATGATCTCACAGTCCATGGGTTCGAGCCCCACATTGGGCACTGTGCTGACAGCTCAGAGCCTGGAGCCTGCTCAGATTCTGTGCCTCCCTCCCTCTCTGCCCCTCCCCTGCTTGTTCTCTGTCTCTGTCTCTCAAAATAAAATAATAAAGACAAAAAAAAATTTTAAATGGTATCACTAATTATTAGTCTAGAAAGTATGTGATCTAATAATTGATAGACTTTTCCAGTGAGAATGTTCTGAGAACAAGGATGTGATATGGCATAAAAAATAAAAAATCTACTCTTTAAAGTACATTTTTACCTTTTACATAAAAGAGAGAGATAATGTAAGTAGTGAGAATGATGCTCTTTGAGGAGAAAAATTATAATTATTCTTTAAGAACTAAAGTTTAATAATCAGCACAGAGACACCACTGGCTTACAGGACCTACCATGGACAAGGCAGATGACCAAGTATCCAAGGTTTGGCTGGGACATTCCCAGTGTTAAAACTGAAAATATTAGGTCCTGGGAAACCTTCAGTTTGGTTTGGGAAACAGTTACTCTACTTTTAGCTAATATCAGATAAACTGGCTTATGGTCGCGTAAGAGAAATGATTACATTTTTTTCAGATCTGGATAACAAAAACCTAACAGATGATTCATTGTTAGGAGACATTGATTCTTGAAGTCAGAGGTGAAGGTGACTGTTTCTGGAAATGTTGCAGGTAGGAAAGAAGCCCAACTAATCAGTCTGTGATTGTTGTCATGTTATGAACATGTGTTTGTGGACCTGTCTGCTATTGACAGTGAGTCATGCTTGCAAATAAAATAAGTGTTAATGAATGAAGAGAATTTTTATAGTAAACTTCAACCTTAACTTAAAGTATTAGGTATTAGTCCTCACATCTGACTTTTTAAGTTCTCATATCCGGTTACCAGATAATATACAGGGTTGCCAAGTTAAATTTGTATTTCAAATAACTAATGAATAGTTTTTTAGTTTAAGTATATCCCAAATAATGTGTAAGATGTACTTATCCTAAAAAATTATCCATTGTTTATTTGAAATTCAAGTATAGATGGGAATCTTGTATTTTTATTGGCTAAATCTGCCAACTCTGTGGGAAGAAAATTACAGTGGGCTCATTGGTACCAGTACAAACACACGGCTTCTTTCCTTGATAGGGCTCTCTGAGCTACAACAGCACATCTCTGTTTCTCCCATGAGCCCCCTCTCATCCTTTCCATGATTCTTATCATTGTTCTTATGCACCTTTGCCTTTTCAGAATAAGACATGGGTGCTTCACTGAGAAAAAGCACAGGGGGTCAGGGGAGGATGTAAGGCAGAATTCCTTCATTCCCATCCCTACCCTCCCATCCCAACTGTCTGCATCTATGTTCCTGTCCTTTCTTCTTCAGTTCTTAACTCAGAACGCAAATGCTCCTTCTGCTGACAGTCTTTCCCCTACAAAATGTATTTCAAGGTCTTGGCTCCCTCAGCTTCTCCCTTCCTGCTACTTCTCTGTCTTTGGCATGTGAACAGTCATGGCTTTTAGAACTTTCACCAAAGCCTTCCCTTGGCCTTCGAATTGCCATCCTCTATCTTCTCTTTTATTTGACACTCAAGTTCTTTGAGGAGCAATCTGTGCCAGTATACCCCTCACCTGACTCAACAGCAATTTACCTGGAAAATTTTGTTAAACTGCTGGTTTCAAGATCTTTCCATAGACCTACTAAAATCCTGGGGTGGGACCCTCACAATGTCTAGCCAGTTCTGTCTCCTGAATATCTCTGGGCTTTGTCCCTGCCTCTGAGGGCCTACTGTCCCAGCATTAGTCCAGGTGACCATGACTCCTGCTGTCTTTCAGTTTCCTATGTGTCTCTGATCTCCTGAATATGCCTACACCTCGGCCTCGGATTAATTGTATATTCCTAATTTATCTGTCACAATTCTTTTTTTTTTTAAGTTTATTTTGAGAGAGAAAGAGAGAGAGTGAGCATGAGCGGGAGCCAGAGAGAGAAGGAGAGATTATCCCAAGCAGGCTCCAAGCTGTGAGCATGGAGCCCGGCACAAGAGTTGAACCCACAAATTGTAAGATCATGACCTGAGCCAAAACCAAGAGTCAGACGCCCAACTGACTGAGCCTCTCAGGTGCTCCTATCTTGTCACATGTCTAATTTGAGTTCTTTACTGACTTCCCCTTGCCTTTAGGATAAAATCCAAGATCCTTAGCATACCAAATAGAGTTCTTAATTATGGCTACTCCTAACCATACAGCCCAATCACTCACCACCATTCTCCCCAAGAATGCTTAACCACTACAATCTCTCTAGGCACTGTACATTCTCGTTTCTCAGGTTTTTCTTGTGCGCTTTCAAAGTTCCTCATACCTGGAACAACTTTAAGATGAGGGAGTAAGGTAAACACCTATACTGTGGCTATATTTATAGTGAGCACCTTGAGAGCAAGCAAGGTATGGCGTTCATTTTTGTGACGTCATCATATACCACAACATCATAAGGTGTTGTGGTAGGTACTCTGTCAGAGGAAGAGTGTCTGGATGAACTACCGAATGATTGAATTAAAAATTATTAAAAAGCCAACAAGCTATTTCCTAAGGAAGAAGTGTTAAGATGCAAATTAAATTTTAAAAGACAACTGGAAGTTAGAATATTATACTTAGAAAGGAAAAGGATTGCGGAGTTCATATAGCCTACCTTATAATTACTGTAGAGTCACAAAATTTAAAAATTAAATGTAACTCAGATGTACACATATACTTCATCAGAACTGAGTCCATATTCAGCTATATTTGCTGCTTTGT
The DNA here is from genome assembly GCF_006229205.1 of Suricata suricatta. Lineage (NCBI taxonomy): Eukaryota > Metazoa > Chordata > Mammalia > Carnivora > Herpestidae > Suricata > Suricata suricatta. Next base: position 27,375,698 of record NC_043703.1, on the reverse strand, counting down.
TTTGTTTTCTTCTGTTTCGTATGCCCTTGATTCTTTGGTCTTCTCTTTGTTTTACTTTCTCTTTACCATAAAATCACACAATGGCTACCAAATTTCTTAATGCATATAGTAAATGTAACTAGTAACCTCAATTCTAATGATAAATATAGACAGACAGACAGACAGATAGATAGATAGATAGATAGATAAGATGATATTCATCCTTGTATCTGAATCTGTGCTGAACAGTTCAAACATTTAACAGTCATCTCTCTTAATTTTTTTATGATTATTTATTTACTTTAAAAGAGAGGGAGAGAGAAAGAGAGAGCAAGTGCAGGAGAGGGGCAGAGATAGAGGAGAGAGAGAGACAAAGCCTGACACAGGGCTCAAACTCATGAACTGTGAGAGTCTAACCTGAGCCAAAATCAAGAGTTGGACTCTTAACCAACTGGGCCACCCAGGGGCCCCACCCCCACCCCCAATCTCTCTTACTTCTGCCTGTGAGTAGGATGTTGTAACTGAATGAAACAATTTATTTCCTTGCAGTCCAGACATTTATCATCAACTTTTTATGTTTTCTTCATATTTTTTCTAATTAATTGTGTTCTCCACAGTAATTAGACAATATAAATGCTCCAAGCAAAACTGAGTTCCTTATATGAATAATAGTGTTCTCCTTCAGGATATATAGGGGTCACTTATATATTTGTGTATGCTAGATTTGCAGACACAAGTTCAGAATACTTACGAACCTCTCTTTTTTCACCTGTAATGGCACAGTTTGTCTTATGTTGCAAGTATCATAGTATAGTCTGTTAACTTATTTTTTCCTGGGATTCATTTATTTATTTGGTTATTTTTTTTAACGTTTATTTATTATTGAGAGACTGAGAGTCAGAGAGACAGAGCATGAGCTGGGGAAGGGCAGAGAGAGAGGGAGACAAGAATTTGAATCAGACTCCAGGTTCCGAGTTGTCAGCACAGAGCCCGACGCGGGGCTCAAACTCAGAAACCGCGAGATCATAACCTGAGCCAAAGTTGAATGCTTAACCAACTGAGCCACCCAAGTGCCCCAAACCCCAAGTTTTATACACCCAACATGGGGCTCAAACTTACAACTCTGAGATGAAGAGTGACATGTTCTATATACTGAGCCATCCAGGTGCCCGCCCTCCCAATTTTTTTTTACTGTAGTAAAATATATAACATAAAATTTACCATCTTATCATTAAAAATTTTTTTAATGTTTTTTTAAATTTATTTTTGAGAGATAGAGAGAGACAGTGTGAGCAGGAGAGGGTCAGAGAGAGAAGGAGACACAGAATCTTAGGCAGACTCCAGGCTCTGAGCTAGCTGTCAGCACAGAGCCCGATGCAGGGCTCAAACCCATGAACCATGAGATCATGACCGGAGCCGAAGCTGGAATTTTTAAGTACATAGTTCAATGGCGTTAAGTCCATTCATATTGTTGTGAATCATCATCACCATCATCTCTGGAACTCTTTTCATCTTGCAAAACTGAAACTCTATTCCATTAAACAATAATTCCCCACTACACCCTTCCCTCAGCCCCTGGCAACCACCATTCTACTTTCTCTCTCTGTGATTTTGACTACTTTAAGTACCTTATGTAAATGGAATCCTATGGTATTTATCTTTTTGTGACTGGCTTATTTCACTTAGCACAAAGTCCATGTTGTAGCATGTGTCAGAATTCCCTTGCTTTTTTTTTTTTAATGTTTTTTAAAATTTTTATTTATTTTTGAGAGACAGAGAGAGAGACAGCAGGAGCAGGGGAGGGTCAGAGAGAGAAGGAGATGCAGAATCTGTAACAGGCTCCAGGCTCTGAGCTAGCTATCAGCACAGAGCCTGATGCGGGGCTCGAACCCACAAACCATGAGATCATGACCTGAGCTGAAGCCAGCCACTTAACCAACTGAGCCACCCAAGCGCCCCTCCCTTGCTTTTAAGGTTGAATAATATCCCATTGCATGTATATAGTACATTTTGCTTATACATCCCTCTGTCTATAGATGTTTGGGTTGCTTCCATTTTTTAGCTATTTTGAATAATGGTGCTATAAACATGGGGGTACAAATAACTTCAAGAATCTGCTTTCATTTATTTGGGCTCAAGTTGAATTGCTGGATCATATAGTAATTCAAGTTTTGATTTTTTTAAAGAATTGTCATACTGCTTTCCACAATGGCTGCACCACTTTGCATTTCCACCAACAGTGCCGGATTCTCAGTTCTCCACATCCTCACCAGCACTTATTTTCTGTTTTGTTATTGTTGTTTTGTTTTGTTTTTGATAATAGCCATCCTAATGGGTGTGAGACAGTAACTTGTTTTTATTATTAGAATTATTAGGCCTATTTTTTTTCAGCTGCTGGTCAATATTCTGCTGATTATTCTTTTTTTTTATTAGTTTATTGTCAAATGGATTTCCATATAATACCCAGTGCTCATCCCCACAAGTGCCCTCCTCCATCACCACCACCTCTTTCCCCCTCCCCCTTCCCCTTCAACCCTCAGTTCCTTTTCAGAATTCAATAGTCTCTCATGTTTTGCGTCCCTCTCTCTCCCCAACTCTCTTTCCCTCTTCCCCTCCCCCTGGTCCTCTGATGGAAAAAAGACTGCCTCTTTGGCAGGTAGTGCTGGGAGAACTGGACAGCAACATGTAGAAGAATGAAACTAGACCACTTTCTTACACCATACACAACTTACACCATAACTCAAAATGGCTGAGGGACCTGAATGTGAGACAGGAAACCATCAAAACCTTTGAGGAGAAAGTAGGAAACAACCTCCTTGACCTCAACCGCAGAAATTTCCTACATGACACATCCCCAAAGGCCAGGGAAATGAAAGCAAAACTGAACTGTTGGGACTTCATCAAGATGAAAAGCTTCTGCACTGCAAAAGAAACAAGAAAACTAATAGGCAACCGACAGAATGGGAAAAGATAGTTGCAAATGACATATCAGATAAAGGACTAGTATCCAAAATCTACAAGGAATTCACCAAACTCCACACCCAAAAAACAAATAACCCAGTGAAGAAATGGGCAGAAGACATAAACAGACACTTCTCCAAAGAGGACATCCAGATGGCCTACAGGCACATGAAACGATGCTCAACATCACTCACCATCAGGGAAACACAAATCAAAACCACACTGAAATACTCTGGTTTCTCTTCAGATTGTATAAATCTTTTGCCTTTTACAAAACCACACTGAGATACCACCTCATACCAGTCAGAGTGGCTAAAATGAACAAATCAAGAGACTATAAATGCTGGAGAGGGTGTGGAGAGACGGGCACCCTCCTACACTGTTGGTGGGAATGTAAACTGGTGCAGCCACTCTGGAAAACAGTGTGGAGGTTCCTCAAAAAACTATCCCTAGAACTCCCATATGACCCAGCAATAGCACTGCTAGGGATTTTCCCAAGGGATACAGAAGTGCTGATGCATAGGGGCACATGTACCCCAATGTTCATAGCAACACTGTCAGCAATAGTCAAATCATGAAAAGAGCCTAAATGTCCATCACCTGATGAGTGGATCAAGAAGATGTGGTATATATACACAATGGAGTACTACATGGCAATGAGAAAGAATGAAATCTGGCCATTTGTAGCAAAGTGGATGGACCTCGAGGGTGTCATGCTAAGTGAAATAAGTCAGGCAGAGAAGGACAGATACCATATGTTTGCACTCATAGGTCTAACAGGAGAACAGGAGAAGCCTAATATTAGGCCTATTTTAAATGATTGTATAGCCTAAAGTTACTACTTTTAAGTATGTTTGTGAAGCTTTTTTAGTTGTTGTTAGCAAATAATAAATAAAACATAATGAGCTCATTTCCTGAATAGTGATCTCTAATGTTTCTGACACCAAGTGATCGGTCACCTTGAATTGATGACAATATCAGTTGTGTTTGAAATTTGGTGTTAAAGTGAGAAAAGACAATGGCATTTTTTTTGGTTTAATGAATCTGTATTTGATAATATTATGAATTATTGTTAAGGGTTTTTTTGGTTTGCTTTTAGCTATGATAATGGGTATTTTGATTATGTTTAAAAAAGAGTTCTTCGAGAACCTGGGTAGCTCAGTCAGTTAAGCATCTGACTTCGGCTCAGGTCATGATCTCATAGTTTATGGGTTCGAGCCTGGCATTGGGCCCTGTGCTGACAGCTCAGAGCCTGACGCCTGCTTCACAGTCAATGTCTCCCTCTTTCTGTGCCCTTCTCCCAGTCACACTTTGTCTCTCTCTTTCTCTCAAAAAAAGAAATGTTAAAAAATTTAAAAAAGAGTTCTTACTTATTGTGGTAATCATTTCACAATATATGTAAGGCAAGGTATTATGCTGTGTACCTTAAACTCATACAGCGCTGGATGTCAATTATATCTCAATGAAATTTAAACCAAAAAAAAAACAAACAAAAAAGTTCTTATCTTTCAGAGATTCATACTAAAATGTACATAGACAAAATGAAATAATGTCTGGTATTTGCTTCAAAATAATCCAATTGAGGCCAGGGTGAAAAAAAGCCACATTATAGATAAAGATTAGTCATTAATTGATAACTGTTGAAACTAACCAATGAACCTAGGAAGATTTATTACATTAGTCTCTCTACTTCTGAGGCAACTGTGATTTTTCATTATACAAAGTTTGTTTTAAGCTGAGTTTGATCCATTATGTATTTAAAAAGCTAACAGAGGTACCTGGATGGCTCACTAGGTTAAGCCTCTGACTCTTGATTTCAGCTCAGGTCATGATCTCACGGTTCATGAGTTTGAGCCCTCACCAGGCTCCATGCTGACAGTGTGGAGCCTGCTTAAGATTCTCTCTCTCCTTCCTCCCTCACCCTCTCTCTCTATCAAAATAAATAAATAAGTAAGTAATAGAGAGATAAATAAACAAATAAATGAAAAAATAACATTTTTTATGTATGGTAGGAGTAGGTTTTCACTTAATACAGGAAAGAAAAATATGAAAATTAAAATATTTATATCACACTTACATATTGCTTTTCTTGCATTTGATCCTTACTATAGATGATTGATTTAGTTCTGAAACAATAGTAAGCTTGTATTATATTAGAAAAAAATTTCTGATTACTAAAACTTAAATAATTTATTGAATAAAATGGAGGCAGAAAACATTACTTGTGAATTGATACATAATCCAAACATGCCCGCTTTCTGCCTAAAGCCATAGTACAGTTCCATCCAATAGAACTTTCTGCAATAATGAAAATGTTCTATATCATCTCTCTATGATTTGTAGTCACTAGCCACATACGGCTATTAAGTTGGCTGGTGTAACCAAGTGGCTAGTGGGACTAGGAAATGGAAATTTCAATTTTATTGATTTTCACTTGTATTGTTAAGCACTTTTCATTATATCTGAGAAATTATGTTTTTCAGGGAAAATGTATATCCTTTGGACAAGTGAAAAATAAAATTACAAACTTAGTCCCCCCATATATTAAAAATTGGTAATTAGAAGTCCTACTACTTGACCTAAAATACTTTACAGATGTTAAAATTTAAACAGAAGACTATATAAATAATCTATAAATAATATTACAGATTTTAAGTATAGTTCATTATTATATGTCTTGTTTTAAGGTGTCAGCATTTAGCATACCAAATATGCACTTAATAATTTCATGTGTATTTAATGTGTCATAGATGAACACATTTAATACTTATACCAACACTATCAGGTAGGTACACTATTTATATTTCCATTTCTCAATGAAGAAACTGAGACACAGAGAAGAAATAACTTACTCCAGTTAATGATAGCAACTTGTGGGACTAGGATTGGAACACACAAATGTGGCTTAGGTCCACATTCTTAATTGCTTTGTATATTTCCTTTCTTGAAGTAAGTTGCCTGGAAAAGGATTGAGAAAGAATAATTAATTAGTTTTTAAAAATGTGTTCATAGGGGCGCCTGGGTGGCTCAGTCGGTTAAGCGTCCGGCTTCGGCTCAGGTCAGATCTCACGGTTCGTGGGTTCGAGCCCCGCGTCTGGCTCTGTGCTGACAGCTAGCTCAGAGCCTGGAGCCTGTTTCGGATTCTGTGTCTCCCTCTCTCTCTGACCCTCCCCTGCTCCAGCTGTCCCTCTCTGTCTCTCAAAAATTAAAAAAAAAAATGTGTTCATAAACTTAGAGTTTTTGATCACTTTGGAAAAATCATATGTAAAGTATTATAAGGTCTTGTGGAAAAGGATATAAAATTGAATATGGAGTATCAATGACTATGTTTACTGTCTCCACTGCCCCCTATAAAACTATGTCCAGGAAAAGAAATCTGAAATAAATATTTTGTCTATTTTGTATGTTCAGATTTCTAAAATTTTTTAAATGTCATTTATAAAATGTTGTTATAATTATAAAACATACTAAAACTTCTTTATGATTTAAATTAATATTTTCTATCAGAGACAATAAAAACTGTATTATAAAAGTTTATTAAAAATTTGTCTGAATAATTTGACTGTTTATTTTCCCAAATGCTAACTTAGAGAATTAGTCTTAGTTGAATCTGGAGATGCTTTTATTTTTAGTAAGTTATTAATTTCATATTCTTTAAAGATACAATTTTGGGGCGCCTGGGTGGCTCAGTTGGTTGAGCGTCTGACTTCAGTTCAGGTCAAGATCTCACAGTTCGTGGGTTCGAACCCCGCATCAGGCTCTGTGCTGACAGCTAGTTCAGAGCCTGGAGCCTGCTTCCGATTCTATGTCTCCCTCTCTCTCTGACCCTCCCCTGCTCATGCTGTCTCTCTCTTTCAAAAATAAATAAATGTTAAAAAAATTTTTTTTAAAAATGATTTTTAAAAAAAAGATACAATTTTACTTATTTGTTAGAAAAACAAAATAAAACATTTTCTCCCTGAAGAGACAAGTCACTGATACTCCTTAAAACTGAACTCTTTGAAGTGACATTTTAACCTCTTTCAAGTTGTCAAATAGATTGGGGGTAGAGGAAAAAATTCATGTTTCATAAATGATTCTTGTCTTCCTTCGTTGATTTCAATATTTTATTTTATTTAACGTTTATTTTTGAGACAGAGAGAGTGGGGGAGGGGCAGAGAGCGAGGGAGACAGAGGATCTTAAGTGGGCTCTGTAATGACAGCAGTGAGTCTGATGCGGGGCTCGAACTCACAAACAGTAAGACCATGAACTGAGCCAAACGCTTAACTGACTGAGTCACCCAGGCGCCCCAAGTGATTTGAACACTTTCGAAGCTGAAAATACTTTTTGTATATGCCATATGTATACGACCTCAGATGACCTTTTTGTAAAGCAGGGGATGCAAGGGATACATGGAGTACCTTAGTCTGAACTTCTGAGATGTCTGGCACACTTTCAAGTTGTTTGCCATGAACATGAATCATTATGTTATAGCTGCCCTTTATTTAATACCAATTATGTGACAGGCACTACACTAGGTATTTTGTTATCTTATTAAATCCTTACCCCAGTGAGGTGGGTTAATTTCATTTCAATTTTACAAGTAGGGAAATTAATATGCAAAGGGAGAATTCAACTTGGCCAGAGTCAGTTGCTATGTAAGTGACAGAGTCAGCTTTCAAATTCTGGCCTACCAGGGCTGGTCATTGTGAAGAGTAAATAAAATAACCCAGGTAGAAACAAACTAAATGTCAACTGATGGATGAATGGATAAATACTATGTGATATATACATACAATGAAACATTCAGTCTTAAAAAAACTAATGAAATTCTGATACATACTATGACATAGATAAACCTGAGGACATTATGCTAAATGAAATAAGCCAAATGCAAAAGGATGAATCTTATGTGATTCTACTGACATGAAGTACTTAGAATAGTCACATTCATAGAGATAGAAAGTAGAGTAGTGGTTGCTAGGAACTAGGAGGTGCAGGGAATGAGGAGTTCGAATTTCATGGATACGGAGTCTCAGTTTGAGATAATGGAAAAGTTCTGGAGATGAATCATGGTGACAGTTGCACAACAATGTGAAAGTATTAGTGCCACTGAACCATACCCTTAAAAATAGTTAAAAGGGTAAATTTTATGTTATGTACATTTACCATAATAAAAAGTAACTTAGAGAGAAAGAAAGTGAAGTGGGAAGAGGGGTGGGGGTGGGGGAGAGAGAGAGAAAGAGAGAGAGAGAGAGTCTTAAGCAGGCTCCATGTTCAGCACAGAGCCAGATGTGGAGCTTGATCTCCAGACCCTGGACCATGACCTGAGCTGAAATCAAGAGTGCTCAACTGACTGAGCCACCCAGGTGCCGCTCCACCTCACCACCCCTTTTTAAAGTAGGCTTTATAACCTGCACAGAGCACAACACAGGGCTTGAACTCATGACCTTGAGATAAGCACCTGAGCTGAGATCAAGACCTGAGCTGAGGTCAGTCCTCAGACGTAACCGACTGAGCCACTCGGGCAACTCATGAAAACTCTTTTTTTACCCCCCCCCTTTTTTTTTGGTGAGGTGGGTGGGAGCATCTGGATGGTTCAGTTGGTTAAGCAGCCAACTTTGGTTCAGGTCATGATCTCAATGTTTGTGAGTTCTTGCCCTGCATCAGGCTCTGTGCTGACAGCTCAGCCCCTGGAGCCTGCATCAGATTCTGTGTCTCCCTCTCTCTGCTTTTCCCCACCTTGTGCTTACTTTTTCTCTCTTTCTCTGTCCCTCTCTCAAAAACATTTTTAATGTTTATTTATTCATTTGGGGGAGGGGTGGATGGGCAGAAAGATTAAAGAATCCCAAGCAGGCTATGCACTGCCAGTGCAGAGCCCAATGTGGGACTCAAACTCACAACTGTGAAATTATGACCTGAGCTGAAATCAGGAGTTGAATGCTTAACCTACTGAGCTATCCAGGAGCCCCTTCATGAAAATTCTTAAGTAGAGTTATAGCCCATTATAGAACCAATACAAGGTTTAGAATCATGAGACTCTATCTATAATAATAAATGAAAGTGGGCAGGAGATCATTAGTGATAAGCCATTTAAGTGGTCAGACCTGGTTCTATTTACATTTAGAATCAACCAGGAAATTTTTCATGGAGAAATATTAAAGATTTCCTAAACCTCATTTACAAAGTATGGAATTTTTGGTAATCTCTTGGAATATTTTTTGTCGACGTCAAAAATCCTTAAAAAACAAGACAACATCCTATGAATGGCTACTACTGTGTGCATCTATTGCATGGCAATCAAATGGAGGTTTCAATCAATTATAGTCAACAAATCAACATTGAGGGCCTACTTTATGCAAGGCCCCATATTAGGTACTGAAAGCAGATACATACATCCTTTCCTTCTCTGTAGCCAGTGCTTGTAGGCAGGGGAAGTAAACATACACAAGAAGCTGTAAAAAAGACAGGTGAGTGAGCAGGCTAAGTAGCTAAAGCCTTTCGAAAGGAATGTTGGAAAGAATAGGCAGATAGATAGTCTGACAATCAGACAAACATGCACATTGTCACTCTCTGGAATGAAAGGACAGATTAAAAAAAATTCAAATAGACCAGATTCTGATGGATAGTTTTGCATTAATTTATTCCTCCTGTCCTTATTTTAGGGTATGATTTTTTACCTTCTACTCTTGACATTTTAAACATATGCATAAGAGAATGCAGAAAGTGAAGCAAATTACCTATATCTGTCCACTTACCTGAAGCCTAGTTCCTAACTTTGAGAAGGATGAAAAGGCATATATGTGTATACATGAAGGACCTATTATTTCTGGAAAAGTAATAAGTTATTGCAAATCCCAGATAAATGCAGGTAATTCAATAGAAAGAAAGGCAAATGACCAGATCAGCGAAATGATCTCCACATGACCAATGAGGATATCAACAAGGATTTCAACTTTATTAATCATCAGAGAAATCAAAATTGAAATCACATTAAGATACAACTAGTATTCCCATCATAATGGCTTAAGTAAAAAAGACACAATACCAAATGTTTGTGAGGCTGTGGCTTACCTGGAATTCTCATAGATTGATGAGGGAGGGAAAATTGGTATAACCAATTTAAAAAACTGTTTGGCAGTATCTACTCAAGCTGAACATATGCATGCTCTAACATCTAGTGTATCCACTTATAGGAATATATTCATCAGAAATAAGTACATAAAGTAGCCAAGATATATCCAAGAATATTGTTAGCAGTGTTGGCCATAGTAGCCATGTTATGGGTTGAACTGTGCTCTCCCTACCCTCAATTTATATGTTGAAGTCTTAACTCCCAGTATCTCAGGCTGGGGCCTTATTTGGAAATAGGCTCATTGCACATGTTATTAAAGTGAGATCATAGTAGGGTGTGGCCCTAACCTGACTAATGACCTTTTAGAAGGGGAGACTTTGGACACGGACACACACAAAAGGAGAATGCCTTTGGAAAGGTGAAGACAGAGATTGGGGTGATGCTTCTATAAGGCAAGGAACACCGAAGGTTGCCAGAAATCCCCCCAAAAGCTAGAGGAAAGGCATGGAATAGAATTTTCCTCACATGTTTCCAAAGAAGTCAGTCCCACTGACATTTGAGCTTAGCCTTCCATCACCAGATCATGAGATAATACATTTCTGCTGCTTAACCCACCCTGTTTGGGATACTTTGTTACAGCAGCTCTAGAAGACGAATACAAGCCCCAAAGTAGAGTCAGCCCAAATGTCAATCAGTTGTATTTACTCAGCAAAATGGGTAAATAAAGTATAGTATATTCATGCAGGGGAATACTACACAGCAACAAAATGGACTAGCTACTCTTATACTCAACTGTATAAATAAATCTTACAAATATAAAGTTAAGCAGAAAAATCGACTCAAAAGAGTACATATACTATGATTTCATGTATATAAAGTCAAAACTATAAATTAGTCCAAACTATTTTAGGGTGTTAAAAGTCAGGATTATGGTTACTGTTTGTCTGGGAGAAGAGACAGGAATTGGGCCAAGGGTTTTTCTGAGGTTCTGAAACTATTCTATTTCTTAATATGGGTGCTGGATTTGTTTAGTTTATGAAAAATCTTTGAGCAATACACTTATGAAATGCATACAAGAATGTATATTTCTTTTTTTAATGTGCATTCATTTTTGAGAGAGAAAGAGAGAGCGCTCACGAGCGAGCATGAGCAAGGGGGAGGGGCAGAGAGAGATGGAAACACAGAATCCGAAGCAGATTCCAGGTTCCAACCTGTCAGTACAGAGCCCGACATGGGGCTCGAACCCATAAACTGCAAGATCATGACCTGAGCCGAAGTTGAACGCTTAACTGACTGAGCCCACCCAGGCACCCTAAGCATGTATATTTCAATAAAAAGTGTTAAAGTAAAAAGGAAGAAAAAACCCCAAAACTAAACAAAAAGAAAAGTTCCTTTTACCTCAGTTGTTTGTGACCTTTGGTAAATTTCTTGAGACTCTAGGTCTCAGTTTTCTGATATATAAAGTGGTAGTAAGAATAGCTCTTATTGCATATGTTTGTTGTGAAATATAGGGAGGTAATATATATGATGCACTTAGTAAACTGATTGGCAGCGTTTAATTAATGTTAGCTATTATTACCATAATTGTAATGATTGACAAGCTTACTTTTGGATAAACAAATGACGTATTTTCTGTGGTTACACATATTGGAGGCTTTTATTTTAGGATCACTCCTGCAGAGCATAAATCCAGACATTTATCTTAGAAAAAAATAAGATGTGGCCAGGTTGGGAGGCCTAAGCAGCTTCTGGATTCTTTCAGCAAGTCTACATCCTCTCCAAATTATAATACTTATTCCACATTTTAACTATAAAAGGTATTAAACATCACTTTTTCTTCTTGCAGTAACTAGAAAATGGAAGAAAGGAAAAGAACCTCCAGGATTAATATGACTTTTTATTTGTATGGTTACATTTCATTTGAGCTTCACAACAGCCTGTGGGACAGATAGGGAAGGAATCAGTATTCTGATATTTAAGATGAGCAAACCAGCTCAGCGGGTCAAGTGACTTGCCTAGAAGCCACATTGCTAAGATATGCAGAGTTGGGATCAAAGCTATTAGAAAATTATGTGGATAATTCAGGAAGTAAAAGAAGGAGGGTGGGGCACCTGTGTGGCTCAGTTAAGGATCTAACTTCAGCTCAGGTCATGTTCGCACAGTTTGTGAGTTCAAGCCCTGCTTCAGGCTCTGTGCTTGCTGACAGCTCAGAGCCTAGAGCCTGCTTCGGATTCTGTGTCTCCCTCTCTCTCTTCTCTCTTGCTCACACTCTTGTCTCTCTCTCTCTCTCAAAAAATATATAAACATGAAAAATAATTTTAAGAAGAAGGGTAACTGAAGATGAATAATAAGAGAATCTTTGCTTGAGCAATAATGGCAAATGGAACTTTCTGTGATGATGCAAATGTTCTTTCTTTGCTCTGTCCAACACAATAGCTGCTAAACATTTGTGGTTAGTGTCACTGAAGAACCAAGTTTTTAATATTAATTTAAATGTTAATGATGACCTGTAGCTATCATATGTATGTGCAACTATATCATTTCCAGGAATCATGGTAAAGTCCCACGGTCAAGGGGTTGGGGCTGCACTGAGAGTTGCCATTCCGTCCACTGTATGTGTTTATGTCGTCTTATATCCCAACCTTATCTGAAGGGGCATGCATGGGATTGGGATTGTTTGGCTTTTAAGCTTACACGCATACAACTAATGTTAGATATCTATTGTATTGTCAAAGACTATCTTTTTGGAGGGCTCATTTATTGTATCTTAAAAAGCAAATGTTTATGAGGAACCTGGTGCTAAATCATTTGTAGACGACCTGCTTCTGAGTCAGGGTTTCATACTTAGCAGAGCAGCTCTCTCACTGCGATCTATTGAAAGTCAGCCCTCAATGAAAGGGTTTGAAAAAAATATATAAGAAGAGGGGCACTTGATCATGATCTCAAGATCAAGAGCATGTGACTCTTGATCTTGGGATCATGAGTTCAAGCTTCATGTTGGGTGTAGAGATTATACTAAAAAAAAACCACTTTAAATGAAAGAAAAATGAGGGGCGCCTGGGTAGCTCAGTCAGTTAAGTGTCCATTCTTGACTTCAGCTCAGCACATGAACTCACGGTTCGTGAGTTCAAGCCCCGTGACGGGCTCTGCACTGATGGTGCAGAACCTGCTTGGATTCTTTCTCTCTGCTCTTCCCCCACCCCTCAAAATAAATAAATAAATAAATAAAAGAAAAAATAAGAAAAAAAGTACAAGAAATAAAACAATATTTAATACCTGTTTATAAAATTGTAAGAACATACACACACAAAAAAAGGACAAAAAAATAGATGTTTTACTTGTTTTGAAGCAGCAACCCCTGAAAGAATTAGCAATGATCTTTAGATTTATCCTATTTGGTAGCAATACATTTTACTAGATTATTTCTTCCAAAAGAAATGTTGACATGTTGAGTTCATGATGTGTTGGAGATCTATATTTATTTTTATTAGTAATGTTTTGGAGAGCCGTTTTTTGGTGGATGTGATAGGAACAGTCAATGGAGTAGTTTTTAATGTTTTATAAGTGACTATATTTGAACTAAGTTGGAAGTGGAGTGGTAGTTTCACAGATAATCACTTCAAGGCTGCATTTACCTCTCTGAGTCTTAGTTTTGGTATCTCCAAAATGAAAGTTTTAGAATAGGTGAGTAGGAAGTTCCCCTGAAATACTAAAGTTTTAGGAATCCATGAAAACACACATTTCTCTCTTTTTCAGACATTTAGGCTCTAAGGAAATTTCAGTGGTCTGTGAGCCAAATCATCTGTTCTGTTCAAACCATAGAATTAAATTTGATTTTCTAGTCTGTGCTATATTTGTAAGTACACATGTGCTTTTTTGTAACATTTATGCTTTTGTTTTTAAAAGTCGGTATCTGGATGCTATGATTTGGATGTTTGTGTCTCTTCCCTCCCACTGCCCCAAATTCAAATATTGAAAATCTAATGCCGAAGTTGATAGGAAGTGGATCTTTAGAAGGTGATTAGGTCCAGAGGCATGGGATTAATGCCATTTTAGTCCCTAGATACATTCCTCAGGACCCCTTCTGCCATGTGAGGATACAGTGAGATGCTAGCAGTCTGAAACCTGCATGGAGTCCCTCACTAGAACCCAACCATGTGGGCATCCTGATTTTGGTCTTACAGCCTTGAGAGCTGGGAGAATAAATATCTGTTTATAAGCCCCCCAATTTTCTGGATAAAGAAGATATAAGCTTGATGTCTTTCTCTTTATTGGGGAAATCATGTCAGAGTTCTCAGTGATCATTCTTTGTAAGCAAAATTTATAGACATGTCATGGGAGCTTCACATATTATTGACAGGTAAAGTGGAAAAGTATAAATATTTTATTTTTTCTATGACATCTAGCTCCCTTTTTTCATGATCTTGACTTACTCTGGCTCTGTCAGGCTATTAAGTTTGTTTGTTTTTCCCTATTTGAATCTAAAGGCCAGAAATGGGTATGAATTTCTTCTTAGTTCTGAAAAGGCAGCATCTTGTATGTCACTCCATCTGAATACTGTCCTCATTTTGTCTCTTCAGATATTGAATGCCCTTTATCCTCACTACTGAAACCAGTCACTTTTACCATATGGGAACCTTATTGGTAATGTATTATATTGTTAATGGTGAAGTGGTATTCTGACTTCAGATGATTTAACAAATGAGGAGACATTTTTCCCTCCTAGTATTTCACACACACGCACACACACACACACACACACACACACACACACACATACACACAAATAGTGTTTGTCTTCTCACATGATGATCTTGCAGTAGTCAGTCAAGAGAAACCTGTCATAATAGGCAATGTACTCAGTGTCCTTTCTGCTCTTCTATGATGAAAGTGATTATCAGGCTTGCAGAGAAAACAGGAGACAAATAACACATAAAATCTTGCTTTAATATGGTCAAAGAACAGCCTTCTCTACTCAAGGTAAAGCAAAGAGCATTTTAATAATATGTCTTAGCCCAATTTCAAATACGTAATCCCTAAGGCCAAATGGCTGTTGATTTGCTCACATTTGTTGCTCATGACTAAACAAAAAATGAAAATGTTAAATAACAATAGTGTTAGGACAACTTATTAGAATTCAAATATTTTCTAATTGTTGTCTGGCAATGCCTCCATATATATGAGTACATATGTAAAATAAAGCTGGTAGGAAATACTTAATATGGAAATTGATTTTAATCTCTAAGCTAACTCTCTGGTGCTTCTCCCTCTCTTCTGTTTCTCTGTTTATCCTTTATTTTATAGAGACAGTTTCAGCTTGTAGTATTTAAATGAACATGAGATAGTCAATTTTCTGTGTCAACTTGGTTAGGTTATAGCTCCAATTATTAACTCAAGTACTAACCTAGGCATTGCTGTGAAGATATCTTCTAGATATTATGATCAAAGTCCAAAATCAGTTGATTTTCTTCTATAATCTGGATGGGCTTGATTTAATTTTCTGAAAGATCAAGAGCAGAACTGAGGCTTCCCTGAAGAAGAAGAAATTCTACCTGTAGATAGCAGCTTCTAGAACTCTTCTACAGTTCCAGTTGCCTGTACTATGGATTTTGGATGCTTAGCCAGCCCTCACAACAGTTGTAGCCAATTCCTTGCAATAAATCTCTTCATATGTATCTTCTATTGGTTCTTTTTCTTAGGTTGAGTCCTGACTGATAAAAAAAACATTAGCTGTGTTTTAGATTCTTCCTGTATCTCGCTATATTGATATTCAATGTAGTGTATGAGAATAAAGAGAGAGAAAGGAAGTAGATACCTGATTGTCAAATTGCTCACTCAGATTTCCTCTCTTAAATTAGAGAGAACAGATGACAGGAATCTCAGAACCAGTTAAATAAGGACACTGTGTAAAACTAAATTGAGGGTCAAGCCTCCAAGCTGCTTAAAAGATCCATGTATATGGTAATAGAGATTAAACTTTGGAGTAATAATTATGCTCATTTTCATTTATCAAAATGACAAACAATAGTTACTTGTATTTTCTAAAATCTACTTTAGAATTTAGTGTGCAGAAAATAATGGCTAGTGAATTTTTTTAGGTAGAGATAGAAATCTTCAGACAAAATGGACCTTTACCTCTTTCCAATCATTCTCTAGATAAATATACAAAATTGTACACATTCCAAATGCAATTAACTATTAGGATCTCTGGTTACACTAACCGTCAGCAGCTACTTGAGGAGTAGTTCTATGTTGTATGTTTTGTTTTGCAGGGGAAGTGATGAAACACTAAAAGTCAAGAAGTAAGGAAAATTGGAGCATTTGCCAACCTGTGATTTAGGCCTGTGTAGAAAGCCATCTGCCGGCAAGGGCATATCTGTATCAACAAAGAATCCTGGCACATGTATATGCAGTTTGGCATATCTGGTTTGAACTAGGAGGAGAGCATGGAGGATGGCAAGAAATCAGTTTACCTCTAAAGGGAATGGCTCTGCTTCTGGGAAGGTAGGAGGGATTCCCAGTGGGAAGTATGTCCCAGGAAAAGGGGTCCCTATGACTTGATGGCATCACTCTACAGAACTTCAAAGTCATTCTTGGTGGAAAGACTGTAAATACATTTTTTCTGCATGAGAAAAAGGTAACAATGGAGGGTACTGGGGGTTCTTCTGGGGATAAAACATCAATTAATGTGAAAGGACAGTTTCCACTTCACCCAATTTTGATATTAACCATGTTTATCACTTTACATCTTGGCACTTGTCTAGTTTGGGTTCTCTAGGAAGCAGGTGCTGATTGGAAGTTATGAGTACAAGAGACTTATTGGGAGCTAACATCTGTGAAAAGAAAAAGGATTGGGCAGGGAGAGTCCTCACAACACACTACAAAGCTAACAAAGTCTCTGCCAGTTTAGCAGGGAGTTTGGAAGCAAAGATTGGCCCTTAAAAGGGTCAGTGCCAGGCAAAAGTGGCTCCACCTGTGCCACCACCAGTAGACGGCCAGATGCCACCCTGAGAATAACACAACCACAGGTTGAAACCTGAAGGAAACCTGGACAAAAAAGCTGGAGGTTATGGGTCAATCACAATCCTTGCAACTGCACACAGAATATCTTCTTGATGGGGAATCTAGGCCGTTTATCTCCATGTCTGCCCTAGTACTGCTATGTGGCACTAGTAAAATTTTGGGTGGCTGAGTGTTTGGAGATGAAAACGGATTACGTCAAAACAAGAGGTGTTCGTGAAGTGCAGTAACATTCTAAAATTCCACTTATAGTAGTTTATAGTGGTACACTACCACCAACTCCTTAGGTAACTAGAGTTGTCACCACCAAAACATTAGGGACTGAATATACTGGATATTGTTAAAAGCTTCTAAGATGATAAGAATATTTTTTCTCCCATTTCATGCTCCCAGTGGGACAACTCAGGGCTTCCACTTGTGATGGCCTGTTAAAGGTCACAGTGGCTTAGTTGTGAAATGGGCAAAAGGAGCTCAGAGTGGTTCTTTTTGGGATGGTGAGGCAGCATCATTTATTCCATACAGATGAAGAAAGTGGGATTTAAGAAAGTCAGATTGTCTCTTTGTGATACATCACTATGGGGGGGTATTTTATGCTTAATACAGTGCAGACTCTGGAGTCTGTGACTACTTGTTGGTGATTTGGCTTTGAACAAGTTCCTGAACCTCTTGGTGCCTTAGTTCCCTGATTTGTTAAACAAGGATTATAGTTGTGCCTACATCACGGAGTTACTGTGAGGATAAAATGACAAAACACATGCAGCCCCTGGCTGGGGAAAGGCTCAATATCTATTCACTGTTATTTTCCTTCTTTCCTCTTTTTCTCTTCCTTTTTCACTGAAAAAAAAAATTCTTTCTGTTGAATTTTGTCATCTCCTGTCTAGATTAGCAAAATGCTCACAAAACTTGGGAGTAGGGTAAAATTGAAAGAATTTTTTGCTTTAACAGATTCAGGATGACTGTTTTTGGTTTTTGTTTTTCACCATTATGTTCTCAGAACTGTTCTGGATGTGCTAGGTGCAAAAAAAATGGCCCTTTCCCTGAGCAGTAGTCTATTTGGAAAACAACAAATGGACATATAAATGATTAATGAAAACATAAGCACATATAAAATTAGGTTCTAAAGGAACAGTACAGACCAAGTGATGTAGGAATCTAATTTCATTTTGCTGTCTGTTTCAACACTGTGTAGGATACCACTCGGGGTGAAATTGTGAAGGTGACCTCTTGTACAATAACATAAAATGTCCTGTTTATTGTCTCTGAATCTAAAAAACATGAATTTATATCAAAAGAAAACAAGTTTAAAGACATTTAAGAATATCATTGACTCCTTTTATTGTTAGCCTATTCATACTTTCTACCACTAGATGTGTCAAGATGGTAAAAATAGAACTGGTCAATGCTTTCAATAAAACTATCAAGAAAGCTTAAATTTTTTTTAGTTGATGATATCTCAATGAGTTTGTCTTTATTGTATTTTTGCTGTTTTAACTAGCCGATCAGGCTCATTCAGTGGCCTTTTTCATTCCAGGACTCTCCTTTGGAAATTCAGAAAGGAAGTAAAGTGAAAGAGATAGTTGGGCCAGATTATGTGGGATCATAGTTTTCCGGGTATAGAAAGGAGGTTGAGAGGTACTTGCTCTGTCCCATTATACTTTTCTACTCCCTGGAAAAACATGCTTTGCGGCCTTTGGGAGATACTCTCACATCGTAGGTCACATGTGCCTAATCGGACACTAAGACTGTCTTACAATGTTGCACACAAAGTGATTTCTTCTTGTTACATGCTTTGGCATTACTGAAGTGAGTACGATGACAAAATAGTCCTATTTTCCTTATTTTCTTGTATCCTTCCAGTAACCTAGGCCTCCTTCCTTGGAGCGATATGAGAGTATGGTTTAAGAGTCCCTGTAGGTTCTTAAACCTCATACTACCAAGAGGGAAACAAAACAGTATGTATAAAAGATATCCTTTACTTCACTATTGATTTTGAACGAGCGTTTTAGGAACGCCTTAGAGACGGATCTCCCTGCATTGTCCTAGCCTAGGTGAGTAATAAGAGGAAGTGTTAGGTAAATTGGTGACCCATCCTGAGGTGTTCTAGGAATGCGTTCCCTTCTTCCTCGGGTGTCTGCGTGGTGTGATTGTGTGTCGCCCGTGCCTGCGCCGAAGCCCGTCCAATAGAAAAGACCTATCAAAGACGGTGATGTTTTTTTTCCTTCCCTTTTGCCACCGCCCACTCCCGACAAGCTGACAACCTAGACAGTTCCCCGGACTTGCCTTACTTTTCCATCTCCTCCCACCCAACCTAATCCCCCCCCCCCCCCCCCCCCCCCCCCCCCCCCCCCGCCCCGCCTCGCGACGCGAACGGGACGCCAGAAGACCCAACGAGCATGCGCCAGCACTGCGAGCATGCTCAGTAGCTCGCGCGGCGTACCGGAGCTTCACGGCGCGGTGGCCGACGCGGAGGTTTCCGCGGCTGCTGCGGGAGCTACAGGAAGTGAAGCGGCCCGGCCGGCCGACCGCGGCGGCAGAAACAGCGGCGGAAGGGGCGCTGCGGCGAGCACGTCGTCGTCGGGGGTGGACAAGGGGTCCGAGCGCCGAGAGGACTCCCCCGCTCGGAAGCCGGATCCCGAGCCGGGCAGGATGGATCATCACCAGCCGGGGACTGGTCGCTACCAGGTGGTGAGTTCCTATGACCCCCGCCCCAGCCTTCTGCGCGGCCCGGGACCCCGGGACTGCCTCCCGCGATCCCGGGACTGCCTCCCGCCCTGGACCCGGGAGTCCCCTTCCTCTGGCTAAAAACTGCCTAAATTTTTTACTCCTTCACACTTTTCCATGTGGAGCTTGCCTCTGACTTCTTCGAGACCCTTTCCTCACGACCCAAGGCTCCTCCTACCTCCCCACACCTCACCCGCGCCCTATATTCCGCTGTAAGATACCCTTCGCCCCTCCTTCCTAAAACTTATGTTTGTTTTACTTCTCACCATGTTGATCATTTCCTTATTTCCTGACCCAGTCACTTTTGAGACATTTCCAGTGGATGGTCTGCTGGAAATGGTGCTGAGTTCAGATACCTGCTGGGAAGAGGATCGCCGTCAAAAATGGAGCGGGTGGGGGGCGGGGGGAGGAGATGTAAGCACGTTGTGAGGTGGGATGTGATTTCGGTGAGAAGTGTGGGTTGAAGAATTGTGCAACTATGGAGAACAGTGGTTCCGAACTTGTGTCTCAGCTCTAGTTAACCTTGTCATTTTGTCCTTTTCCATTTTGTTAGTGTTGACTTTATTTCTGTCCTCACTTTGGGGGGGGGGGGTGTTGGGGCACGAGAGGAAACAACTTTTGCCAGAAAAAATGCAAATCTTGTTGAAAAATTATTTTTCATTAAATACAAGGTTTTCCAGTTCAACCACATAAATCTTTGTATGTTAAAACGAGTGAAAAGTGTTCCTCAATATTTTTAGTGTCAGTTTCTCTAGTGTTTTTCCTATAGTCTTAATTCTGGTAAATGTCTTGGAGATTTCTGTTCTAAACCCTCTTTAAAAAATGGGCTCAGCAATAGTTGACTGTTTTGTAGTAGCTAGATAGCATGTTATGAACTTTTCATGTGGTAATTAAACCTTTTCACTAAGGAAGAATAGGAAAACATTAATATGTAACATTGATGGTGTAATTAATAGTGCTGTTTGTGATATTTTGCTGATGTAGATCTATTAGTGCAGATTTCACCTCTCAAATATATATTTGCCCATGTGAGACTTAGGAACAAAGAATTCCTATCAATAAGTGCATTTTGACAAGTACGAAGGCTACTGAAAGAAGAAATTCTAATGTGTGCAGTTTTGCATTTTTCTAAGATATATATTCAGGATGCTTCCATTTCATCTGGTTTACATCCTATAAACCTTCAAATGATCTGTGTTGAATTTTGTGAAATTTATCAGTATTTTCAGAATGGTTTAGAAAATATTGTTGCCACTATGGAAGGCATTTTTCATTTTCTTTTTTTAATGTTTATACTTTTGAGAGTGAGGAGGAGGGAGGGAGGGAGGTTGAGAGAGAGAGAGAGAGAGAGAGAGAGAGACTGAGCAAGAGCAGGAGAGGAGCAGAGAGAGGGAGAGGGAGACACAGAATGTGAAGCAGGCTCCACGCTGCCAGCACAGAGCCTGGCGCGGGACTCAAACTCATGGACTCAAATTCATAAACCGTAAGATGATGACCTGAGCCAAAGTGGGATTCTTAACCTACTGAGCTACCAAGGCACACCCCTTGGTAATTTTCTTAAAAAGACATTCTTCTTTTTGCAGATATTAGGTAAAATAAAATGCAGTGAATATTGAATGCTCTTTCCAGGGTCTTTTTTTCTCATTTCTTATTTCTCTTTGTTCCCTTAAATGTCATTAGCTGATTTGAATTATTTCTCTTTGGGGAGTTTTGCTTATCAGAATCAACCATGTTCTCATACACAAGTCACTACTCAAAACATTTTTAATTGATGTAGCTGTGCCTTAAAATAATTTGTCACATTTGCTTTCGGTAATTATGACCTGACTTAATTATTACTTAAAAAAAATTCCTAACATCAGTCTATTGAAATTTACTCACCCAGTTTTAAGGTTTTTTTTCCTTTTTCTCTACAACTCCTTTCACAGTGAATGGGCAATATCCCTTTATTGCATCTTTTCCCCACACACCTGAAGATGTGTCCTGCATAGACTTTGAAATAGACTTTGAATGGGTGGAAGCCTTCCTTCAGAGCAGAGGGCAAAAACTGGTTCTTGTAAAGGTACTATTCACGGTAGGATATTAGTTGTTTCCCTTGTAAGGCAAAATGTTTGAGAATCTTAGCATAGTTTAAATTTGGATTTTAATTCCTGTTGGTTTGTAATTCCATAACTATTTCGTCTGTCTGGTATAACTCTGGGTTTTACTGAGAATGGCTTGATGAAGAACTAAATCTAGGCATTCTGAAGAAGCAGCCGAACTGTTGTCTAGTAAACTCTTTATGGAAAAATCTGCAGCTCTGGATTATATGATGAACACAACTGCTGTGTGGCCGTCTTTAGCTCAGTTTTTTTTTGTTTTGGAAAACTCTGGATCGGTTAATAAATTATTGAACCATAAATAATTTCAAGTGTTGAATGTTAAAAGCTAAGTAGGAGACAGGCAGATATGCCTAGAGGTAAAATACTCTGTAATGTTAATTTATCACATATTGATAGAGTTAAAATTTAGTTTTCCATATTGGAAAGTTAGCAGTGATGACCATTAGAATGGCTCACGACTATTAACCAGTGTACAAGTTTAATGTGGAAACTGCTTTTTCTGTGATGTCTTCTTCCTTTCCGTTGTTATAGGGGTCTGAATTTTGTTAAGTAAAGCAGTGGATAATAATGTAGAGCTACAAAAAGCCTGAATTATTACCCTTCTAATTTTAGAAAAAGCTGGGTACACTCTGTGGTTTCCTTGTGTTATGGGAAATTAAGCTTTGTTAGGTAGAAAATGAGCAATGTTGCCAAACTATGTAGTTGATTTGGGTTGGAGCTGTTAGGCCACATTCTAACTTTGATGTTTTCTATTTTAAAGGATTATGTACCTATACTAACCTGACTACTGACGTTTCAGAGATGTTTTGTATACAGGTTAAGCTGGCATTGTTGATTGTAGCAGTAGTTTCCCAAACTGTTTTCCAGAATGATGGTAATAGATGGTCTTAGAAGATTTATGGCATATATTAGCATGTTAAAACATATATTTGCATATTAAAACCCGAGAAGTTTTGCAGTAAAGACAGTGGTTTAGATTTGTTTAACCTATCTCTTCCTAAATTTTGATCACAGGTTTTTAAAGAAAATTTTAAGATTATATTAACATTCCAAAATGTTAGTTTTCTGTGAACCTATTGAAGTAGTCATACTGTAAAGATCTAGATTCTTTGGTCTTTTATCTGGAGAAATAGAGTTGTCCTTCATAAACCAAGGAAGGAGATTAACTGTTGATGGTCACAAACAAACATGCTTTAAAGTCATCTGGGCTTATATTTTAGGTTGTGCTGTTTACAGTTTGTGAGTCCTTACTTTAGTTAATTTATTTAGCATTTTGAAGCCTCAGTTCTGTCGTATCAGTACCTACCTCATAAGAATTATTATGAGAATAATATGTTGCAATATACATAAAAGATGCAATCGAAATTGTTACAAGGTAAATAAATTCTATGAATAACATAAGGTATATAAAGTGTTATATATGTTTTTGTTTGTGACCACTTTTGTATCTTTTTTTATACAACAACAGGAATAGGAATATCAACTAATTGTTGTTCAGGTCAAATACTGTGAAAAGTTTTAAGATTTGATTTTACCCCATTTGCAGGGTAAGACGTTAGTTTGTTAATGTTTCATGGTTACTAGCAGAAAACAGGAGACTCCCAGATCAGAAACAAATAGCATTATTACTCATAGCACACCGAGCTGCATGAGCGAGCGTCAGCATATTTGGGTACATTTTCCTTGCACCCATGTCCCATTAAGGTATTGGGTCTAGATAGATGCACTTAGTGGGTCACAGCAGAGGAACTTAGGACCAGCTTTTAGCGCTGTAGCAAGCAACAAACAAGCTGGTTCACCTCTCTAGGAGTACAGTTGTGTGCTGTGGTAACCTTGACTTTCTTTGTTGCCTAGGTGACTTATTACAAGAATCCACTCAGTACCAGGAAATAGATAAGTTTTGCAGACTTTCACACTCAGCAAGACTGTGCAGACAGAGACACTTAGGCCCATGGCAGACTGCCATACCCAATGATGAGATAATAGATGGGAATTTTTAGGTTTAGTCATTTATTTTTGTTTTCCATGTTAAAGAAATATTGCAGTCTTTTACCGTATGTTGCTGTCTAGTTTTGCCTTCTTTTCTTGGCCCACCTCTGTTCCTTTGATCCTTAATTGTTGGTTTCCTTTGAGTTTATCAGGATTCTTTATCTGGTTTATATTCTTACCACACCACTTTTACATCATCAGAGTTGTCCATTGCTTAATCCAATAGATATTTTTCAGTTCTCATCTTGCTTGATTTCTGTTACATTGACCCTGGGAACTTTCTGTTTGAAACTCGTTTCTTATTCCTGAGAGGAAGAAGCTTTCTACTCTTTACTTCTCTGACTTCTCTCTCTGAACTCATTTTGTACTTACTCCTTAAATGTTAATACTTTCTATGACATTGATTATTGTAATAGCTTCCTTACCACTTTCTTCATTGAACTGTGTTTCAGAGTGTCTTTTCTACCGTGTGAGTCATATTTGTAGAACCTAAATTTGATTTTCATTTCTTTGCTCAAAAAACCTATTGAATTTCTCTTTCCCCACATTTAATATTAAAACTTTCAAAAACATATATAGAAATGTTGAAAAGTTATGCTGTTAACTCCCCATATACCACATACCAAATGTAGGGTCTACAGTTGCCAAGACTTTTATTTGTTGTGTTGTATATCTGTCAGTCCACCTTTCTTTCTTTTTTGATGCTTTCAAACTTACAGATACCAGTGTACCTCACTGCAAACGACATGCTTGTCATTAGCTTGGAGTTCGATATTTCCTGGTTCTCTTTCTTTGAGGTTAAAATTAATATATAGCAAAATGCACAAATCTTATGTGGCTTATTGGATGAGTTGTGACAAATGCATACACCTGGTAACTCAAATCACTTTTAAAATATAAAGCAGGGACCAGCAAACTATGTGCCAAGTACTGTTTTGTAAATAAAGTTTTATTGTAACACAGCCGTGTCTATTCATTTACAATGGCAGATTGAATATTTGAAGCAAGGCTACCAAAGTACTTACTATTCTGCCCTTTATGGAAAACATTTACTGATCCCGTGATAGAAAACATTACTGTTACCCTAGAGAGTTCCCTCATGACTCTTCCCTGTCGATTCCTATTGTCTAGTTGATCACTATTCTGATTTTTTTTCTTACTTCAAATTAGTTTGCTTATTCTAGAATCGCAGAACATATAGTCAGCAAAACTTCCTTCACTCTATATGAAGTTTCGGAGATTGATCCATGTTATTGTGTATATCAGTAGCTCATCCTTTTTATTGGGGAATAGTATTTCATTGTATAAATTGAATGAATATGCTACAGTTTGTTCATATGTTGCTCTGTTGATGGACATTTGAGTTGTTTCCAGTTTTTGGCTCTAATGGATAAAGCTGGTGGGAGTATTGTTGTACAGATCTTTTTATGGACATGTTTTCGTTTGTCTTTGGTGGAATTACTGGGTAATAGGGAAGGTGTATGTTTACTTTTATAAGAAACCACCAGACTTTCTTGAGTAGTTGTACTATTTTACACTTCTACCTACAATGTATGAAATTTTGGTTGCTCCAACTTGCCAAAATTTTGGTGTTGTCAGTCTTTTCAATTTTAGCCATTTTGGTTGACTGTTTGGAATTTTGAAGTATAAATTTCTGTTTTTAATGTACACACAGAATGGATGGGTCTTCCCGTACCTGTACAGCACAGTATCTTAGCAGCTCCCCCCTCTTAATTTTTATGCACTAACTGCTGTTGTCTAGCAGTACCTACTTATTAGTTCTGCAGCCATAATGTATTCTCTAATTTACTTCTTTGATATTACGTATGCTTATTTATCATCTGACATTCTGTGCCACACCCCTCTGGTTTGTTTGTCTCATAAAATACTGTTCTTAAATGTGAAACTCCTACAAAACCATAATTGAAAGGGAGGCCAAGTTACTGTGTCTGTCATCTACGTCAAGGCAGAGAAAAGTTGAGAATCACAGGTATAATGAATTATGTTTTTGTATGTCTTTCTGCCTTCTAGACTGGTGTATTTCAGAGGTGCTTCAAGGTTCCTGTGAATGTCTCATCTTTAAATAAATTGGGTTTAAACTTACAGAAACTGTAATTAAGGAAATTCACACTCATATGGATTTTATATAAAATTTCTACAGCTTGAAGACTAGTAGTATGTTAATGTGTGTTGTTGGGGTAATTTGCTTTTAAATGGAGCTCATATTAGTTTCTTTGGCTATTTCTGTGCTTGTAGTGATATTAACTGTAAGGGTGTCACTGATTGGATTAGCCCAGCTCTTTTTTTTTTTTTTTTAAGTTGTACAAAATGAACAAGAAACAAGTTTTGGTGAGGATGTGCAGAAATAGGAACCCTCGTGCACTGTTGGTGGGAATGCAAACTGGTACACTCGGTGGAAAACATTATGGAGGTTCCTCAGAAACTTAAAACTAGGTGTTTGTCCCCAAAATACAAAACAGTACTTCAGAGGGATGCATATATCCCTATGCATATTGTAGCATTACGTACAATGGTCAAATTATGGAAGGAACCCAAGTGTGCATCGATAGATGAGTGGATACAGAAGATGTGGGGTGTGTATATGTGTATGTATATGTAAATATAAATCAGCCATAAGGTAGAAGTAAAGCTTGCTATTTGCAATAACATGGATGGAGCTGGAGAATATAATGCCAGATGAAAGAAGTCAACCAGAGAGAGACAATGTCATATGATTTCACTCATCTGGAATTGAAGAAACTAAACAAACACAAAATAAAAAAAAAAGACAAACCAAGAATTAGATTCTTAACTATGGAGAACAATCTGATGTTACTAGAGGGGCGGTGGGAGGTGGGTGGGTGACATAGCTGATCGGGATTCAAGAGTACGCTTACCATGAATACTGAGTAATGTACAGAATTGTTGAATCACTAAATTGTACACCCGAAACTAATGTAACACTGTAGGTTAGCTATACTGGAATTAAAACAAAAAGCTTAAAAACTCTATTAAAAAATTACACAAATGAATATATATACTCTTTTAGCACACCTAATTGGATGTTGAATCAAATGCTAGCCATTGCTTGTGGCGTATCTGATCATTACATGATCTAGTAATGGTAAAAGAGTTGTGCAGTAACAAGTAAATTAACTGCATTGGAATTATATCATGAAAACATCACATTGTAGTTTATATGCTTATTTCATGTTTTGAGTGCCTTGTGTCAGATTTACACTTAAGGTATGGGAACAGTTTTTAGGTATATTGATTATGCAAAAGAGGTCCTATAACTTATTCAATATATAATAATTTATGAAGTATCACTGCCGAATTCTGTTTTAAGTACTTGTGAACAAAACAGTTAAGTTCTTGTCCTATGGTTTATACTTTGGTGGAGGAAATGAAGCAGGCTTGTGAGATAAGTAATATAATTCATTATACTAAAATAGCAGTAATAGAACAGTAATGACTTTGTATTATGTCAGGAATATGCTTAGAACTCTGCCCAGTGCTTTGTTCATATGGGCACATTTAATCCTTGGACCACTTCTATGAAATGATGTCATGATCCTCACTTTGCACATGAGAAATAAATGAGACATAGAGAGGTTAAATAATATGCCCAGCTGTGATAGATCTGCTTTTCAGATTTTGTTTTTGTTTTATATTGCTTTGTAACAAACTGCTCCATTCACAAGCATTTTATTATGTTTCAGGATCCCATGGGTTGACTCTGATTACGTGATCTTCTGCTCCATGTGATGTTAGCAGGGGCTGCAGCCATTCTGTGGCTTATTTGGGTTGAACATAGTTCACTGACTTGGCTAGCAGTCGATTCTGACTATTGATTGGGAGCCCAGCTGAAACTGTTGACTGACTCACTTCAGTTCTCTTGTGTGTTAAAGGTTAAAGCAGTGATAGGTTCAGCCCAGATTCAAAGGGAGAGGAAATAAACTCCATCTTTTAGTGAAGGAGAGGCATGCATTTACATGTAGGTAAGAAATTAGTGGTGACCATCTTTGGAGATGTCACACCAGTTGGTTTGACCCCTCAATTGATTGGAATCATAGAGAACTTTATCCACTCTGAAGGTATGACAGGGTGAGACTTGATTGAACTGTTCTAGTTGATGAGTATTTCAAGTGTGGTAATGGCCTATGGAGGAAATGAATTTGTTTAAGAAATATGAAGAAAATTGTGTGGCTAGAGCAAGATGAAGGGAGTCAGCTCAGAGTGAAACGGACAAACCATAGTAATTTTATGAATTTGATTGAAGAATAGAACTTTCACGTACAACTTCAGTTTATAATTTTTGTTTCATGGAAGCAGTGAAGTCTATCTACATAGTTTGCAAGGTCCAATGCCAAATGAAAATGTGAGTTCCTGGCCTGGGACAGTCCCTTTCTGTAGGTCTGCTGTGTCAACCCACAGCAGGTAGATAACTCCCAAGGATTACATCCTCCATGCTAGGACTTGCTCCATACCTGAATCAGCAATAGGAGAAGATCTTGCTGGTTTGCCTGTGAATGTGTCATGGTGATGCCAGCCTGGGATGGGGGTCGCCAGCACCTTGCTATACTCTGCTCATGAGGTGAAGGTGGGAGGTCAAGCTTAGCCAGAGGGTTCAGCTGACTGAGAATTCTTCCTTGGGAGGTGGACTGCTTATGAGCCAAGGTCTAAGCCCCTGGCACATGCTCTATTGTCCCATTGGAGGTCACTTATAAAACTCAGATTCAAAGATAAAATTATTAAGGATTTTAAGATGGTGACCACAGAGCATTAAACCCCAGCATGGGGGCTTTTTGAGGCAGGATTCTGTGTGACTGCAGTGGGCCTGTGCTCATGAAGGTGGCCCTGCAAGTGGTCTTACTATGAAGGTGTGGTGATGGTGATGATGATGATGAGGATCTAGACCAAGTATCATCAAACTTTCTGTAAAGGGCCGAATAGTAAATATTTTAGGCTTTCCAGGGTAATGTGGTCTCTGTCATACTTTTTCAAATCTGCCATTGCAGTGCAAAGTATCCATACTTAATATGTAAACAAATTAATGCGGTTCAAAAACAGTGGCGTGATTAGGCCACCTGGCTGTAGTTTGCTCACCCCTGATGTAGATTATATGGGAATGTACATCAAACAGTCCTGAAGCTGGGGTCCAGGCGCCAGATGCTTTTGATAAATTTTGTGTTTCACCCAGTCTCTGAAACATACCTTTGCAATGTGGTAAAGTTGTTTTACTTATTTGTAATCAGGCAGCCACCTAGTCGGTCACTAGAGTTGCGGTAGAGATGAATGGATAGTGGAATAGAATATAACATTTTTCTGTGAGAATGGCAGAGACAGGTTTCTCATGTCTGCTGGAATCCTCATTCTGTTGGAGTGGTCACCTCATTGAAGCCATTCTTGGCCCTCTTTAAAATAACTACATCCTCTTCACAGTACTCCCTAACCCCACTTTCTCAGTTTTTTCCATAGTACTTATCACCAAGTGATATTCTAAATATTTTGCTTAATTCCTGCCTCCCCCTGTTAGCACAGGTGTAAACTTCATGAGGACAGGGATTTTGTCTGTTTAGTTCGCTGCTGTATCTTTCAGTACCTGGCATATGGTAGGCCCTTACAAAGTATTTGATAAGAATGAATAAGTAAACGGTGCTAGCTCCAGACCAATTTCATACACTCAGAACCTTGCTTATGTTATTTAATCCTATTTTTATATTTGTTTTTCGTTGCTCCGGAGACTTGGGCTCTCTGAGGTGGCTGTTGTTGTGGTGTGTGTTTACTTAGGTTATCTTCCAACTTAATATGTATTGCCTTGTCTTTCTGTGCATACACGATTGCACCCCTGTGGTTGTTCATTAACCCAGGAAGCCATTTGCAGTGGCCCTGCTTAGTATCTTCATTAACTATGGAGTTGTGAGTACTCCTTTGATTTTGTCATGTTTTATATTGGTTACTTAAGACTATTTTATTTTTATTCTTTCCTTTATGCCAGACTTACATTATAAAACATTATCTGATCATATGTATATTAATATTTTAGAATTTTATATATATTTTGTTTATAGGCCTGACTTAAGTTTAACTAAGTATAGAATACATTCTGCTGATGTTTATTAAATGTAAATTTACTGACAAGATCCTTGTAATTGAGACTAGCTTACCTAGCATGTGATCATAAATCATCCTATGTCTCTGTTTTCCTGTCATGTTGTTACGGTTTCTTCCAGAGTTTGATTACATAGCTGGAATTAAGGTGTGGATAAAATTCTTGGTAAAGACCTGCCAAATTCAAGTTGGGAAATGCTGCAATAGTCTAAGATTTACTATCAGATTATTCGACTTGCTTGACTTGCTTACTTTTAAGATTTGTTTGAACATGAACAATTTACTATTTTAAGGGTAGGAATGTGCTGTCACTTAGTTTGTGATGTTTCTCCAGAATTACCAGTTATGTTATGTAAAGAAATTGTGCTGTTTGGCATAGGCTTTGAGAATCAGGAAATAAACTGGATGGTTTTACCTCTTTACTAATTTTGAGGTGCTTAGGACTTGTAGACTTTAGATACTAGACTGAAGGAACCCAGTTGTGGCAGTTTTCATAGAACATTGTTCTCACTTAGAGCTTTCATTTATACCAGGGTAACTTTTGTGTGATTTCCCCAAAAGAGGAAGGGCCTTGAAATAAATCTTTACCCTTTTTGAGTTTTTGTTTGTAAACTTTAGAGAACAGCATGAACCTCTGCTTTCCTCACCCCTGCTTGATAATATTATTGCACTGTGTCCTAAGGATATTGTTCTCTTGCCCTGCTCTTCTCTAACCACCACTTCAAAGCATGCTCTTTTGCCTTTTGGCTTTTGAACATATTATTCCCCTTTTTTATTTTTTCCCTCTCCTCAGGATTAATATCTATTCTTTATTCAGATCTGTTTAGATATTCTTTCCTCCAGAAAATCTTTCCTCACCATCTTCTTCCCTCCTCCATTTCCCATCCTTTACTACCAAGTTCTATGTGTTCTTTTAACACTGTGCACTTACCTTATAATGGTTCTTAATCCATAGTATATATTTTGTAAATTCAATGGGAGGTAGAGCTTACATCTGTCTTGTTTGTAAGTGTATATATCATAGTTTTGGACCCATTTTATTTTATTTTATTTATTTATTTTTTGCACACGGATCAGGACTTTATTTAAAAGTTAGCAAACAATACTGAAGAGACATTGATATGTAAATTTCTAAAATGCTGCATCTTAAATTTAGTTGGCAAAGACCATATTTAGCTCTAAGCAGGACTTTAGTCTTCCACATAGAAACCAGATAACTAAACTGTAAAAAAACAAAACAAAACAAAAAAATGCGTCCTATTGTTTGAAAATCCCAGTCTAATAAGTAGAGTGTAAGAATGCATAGGTCTTTAATAAGAGAATTAGCTGTACAAGAGTACTCCCCTTTCACAATATTCCTTGTTATTTCATATGCTTTGCTGTAGGATTTAACTGTTGCAGCACTAAAAGGCAACTATTTAGGGAAGAGGCAGAAAAAGGAAAAGGGAATGTATGTAAGGCAATATTTCTTTTAAGTACAATAAGCATAATAGTGTTTTAGGAAGACAAGATAAAAATTACTCAAGGCTAGCTTGGTTCTCACTGAATAAAAACAATGGGCTAAATACTGAGCTCCTCTGTGTGAATCTAATAATCAATGCCTTGGTCGCCATATTGGTACTCTCTGGGGTAGTCATCCTGGTACTCTCCGTGATACTCATCTGGGTATTCTGCCTGATAATCACTATCACTAATTTCAGACCCATTTGTTCCTGTTCCTTGGCTTCCATTGTGAATGACAGGTTCTGTGGGAGCAGCACAGTATTTCGGATCATACACTTGCCGCCCAAGCCCATACACACTCATTCCTTTCTGGGAAGCAACTTTGTTGGTTCCCATCTGTAGAGAAATCGTCGAGTTGTCCACTGG
>NC_043703.1:27326989-27343788 GCF_006229205.1 Suricata suricatta | reverse complement strand
CCTGGTCCCGTAGGCCGTCATACCTGCCTGGCTGGCGCACTTGTTGGTTCCCATCTGCAAACCAATTACACTTTGGCCAGCTTTTAATTTTCCTTCATCAAAACGTCTTGTTTGTTTCTCTGCATACTTCACTCCAATGTCAATGGTTGTATGGAATCCTTTTGTTTTAGCCAGACCTGCCAGTGCCACCAGCGTAGTCTGAACCTGGGTCATGTTTCCGTTCTCAAAAAGGTCGTTCGCTTCAAATATGTCATGTGGCTTCATGCCATAAGCTTGAATAGCCTTAATAAAGTTGCCAATATTCTCCAACTGAGGCCAGTTTAAAGAGGACTCATTAACCTTCTTCACTGAGCCTGGCTGTAGCTTGTTTATGAGTTCGCAGAGGATTATGCCATCTTTTAAGCCCAGCTGAAAGTTGGTGCCAGTGCTCATGCCTGTCACCTCTTCTATCCAGTTTCGTAGATCTTCTTCAGCCTGATGATCATACTTGGAAGCGATCTTGTTCTTGACTTTGGCAGAGAGCCCGTAGGAAGGACCCTTGTTGAAGTGGGTCATGGTGGTTCGGGAGGCGGAAAGAGGCTGCGCTCGGGTCTGGGGGTTTCTAGTACTCGTTTTCCCTGCTCCTGGGCGTTTCTAGTACTCGTTTTCCCTTCTCCTGGCCGCGAGGAGTGGCCGCAGCGCGAGATGCTCGAAGCTCGCTCCCCTGGGTGGCGCAGGAGACGCCCAGACGCGGCTGCGGAGCACAGGCGGTGCCTCGGCTGCTGGGTCCGACTGGGTCCCGCAGAGCCTCCCGCTCTGCTCCTGAGTCCGCCACCTGGACCCATTTTAGATGCATCGTATATACTTATTGAATAAATAGATGAAAGTTTTTTGAATGATTTCAGGTGTATTCATGAGGTTATTGGTGTATTATCTTTTATTTGTAAAGTGAACAGTTTTCTAAAGTTATGACCAAAAAAAAAACCAACCAACAACATATTGCCTAGCCTATACAATGTTGATATTCTTGATGTCCATAATTAGGGTAGATACTTTCTTTTTGGAACAGTGCTGGGGAATTTTGTTTAGATGAATTCTATTTTTACACAATTCTTCATCTGACTGGTGGCTTGTGTTTGCAAGATAGTGAACCATGGTTAGGTTATTTGATCTACCTATGGAAAGAAGGAGAATAAACTGTTTCCAGGTATTGTGAAAGTTAGCTAGTAAGTAATCATTTTCTTCAACTTTCTCATTTTATAGATTAACGGAAGGAGGAGGGTCTGCTCAAGGTTGTACAGCAAAGCTGGGAGGACAGATTTTACTTTATTACTGGAAAACATATCAGCTAAGTTAAAATATATTACATTTTATAAGATATGTTAACAGTAGTATATGTTAATATCAATATCAAATAATGAGAAACCGTCCCCTTTTCCATTCTTTGTCCTCCAAGCCTTTCTCCTCGGAAGAAAATAATCTCTTTTATCTGCTTTAACTTTGTATTTTTAAAAGTATTTGTAAAATGGTTCCATACAACACCCAGTGCTCATCCCAACATTTGCCCTCCTCAATGCCCATCACCCACTTTCCTGTCTCCACCACACCCTACCAACCCTCAGTTTGTTCTCAGTTTAAGAGTCTCTTATTCCCTCCCTCTCTGTAACTTTTTTCCCCTTTCCCTTCCCCCACTGTCTTTTAAGTTTCTCAGGATCCACATATGAGTGAAAACATATGTTTTCCAGAGCGACTGCACCAGTTTGTATTCCCACCAACAGTGCAAGATGGTGCCTGTTTCTCCACATCCTCGCCAGCGTCATGTTCATTTTAGCCACTCTGACCAGCGTAAGGTGGTATGTCAGTGTGTTTTGATTTGTACTTCCCTGATGATGAGTGACGTTGAGCATTGTTTCATGTGTCTGTTGGCCATCTGGATGTCTTCTTTGGAGAAGTGTCTGTTCATGTCTTCTGCCCATTTCTTCACTGGATTATTTATTTTCCAGGTGAGGCGTTTGGTGAGTTTCTTATAGAAACATTTCTTTTGGAACAGTGCTGGGGAATTTGTTTCTTATAGAAACATTTTGCATACTAGCCCTTTATCCAAAATGTCATTTGCAACTATCTTTTCCCATTCCGTTGGTTGCCTTTTAGTTCTGTTGATTGTTTCCTCTGCAGAGCAGAAGCTTTTTATCTTGATGAGGTCCCAAGAGTTTATTTTTGCTTTTGATTCCCTTGTCTTTGGAGATGTATCAAGTAAGAAATTGGAGCGATTAAGGTCAAAGAGGTTGTTTCCTGCTTTCTCCTCTAGGGTTTTGATAGTTTCCTGTCTCACATTCAGGTCCCTCAGCCATTTTGAGTTAATTTTTGTGTATGGTGTAAGAAAGTGGTCTAGTTTCATTCTTCTGCATGTTGCTGTCCAGTTCTTCCAGCACCATCTGTTAAAGAAACAGTCTTTTTTCCATTGGATACTCTTTCCTGCTTTGTCAAAGATTAGTTGGCCATACATTTGTGGATCCAGTTCTGGGTTCTCTATTCTATTCCATTGGTCTATGTGTCTGTTTTTGTGCCAATACCATGCTATCTTGATGATGACAGCTTTGTAGAAGAGGCTAAATTCTGGGATTGTGATGCTTCCTGTTTTGGTTTTCTTCTTCAATAGTACTTTGGCTATTTGGGGTCATTTGTGGTTCCATACAAATTTTAGGATTGTTTGTTCTAGCTTTGAGGAAAATGCTGGTGCAATTTTGATTGGGATTTAATTGACTGCGTAGATTGCTTTGGGTAGTATTGACAGTTTGATAATATTTATTCTTTCAATCCATGAGCATGGAATATTTTCTCATTTCTTTGTGTCTTCTTCAATTTCCTTCATAAGTTTTCTGTAGTTTTCAGCATACAGAACTTTATATCTTTGGTTAGGTTTGTTCCTAGGTATTTTATGGTTCTTGGTGCAATTGTGAATGGGATCAGTTTCTGTATTTCTCTTTCTGTTGCTAGATTATTGGTGTATAAATATGCCACTGACTTCTATACATTGATTTGGTGCCCTGTGACTGCTGAATTTATGTACCAGTTCTAGCAGACTTTTGGTGGAGTGTGTCAGGTTTTCCATGTAGAATATCATGTTGTGTGTGAAAACTGAAAGTTTGACTTCATCTTTGCCAATTCTGATGCTTTTTATTTTGTTGTCTGATTGCTGATGCTTGGAACTCCAGCACTATGTTAAACAGCAGTGGTGAGAGTGGACATCACTGTTGTGTTCCTGATCTCAGAGGGAAAGCTCTCTGTATTTTTACCATATGTGCATATTCATTCACTTTTGATTTATTAATTCTACATTTGATCCTTGGACACTCTCCCATCCAGGTATAACTTGACTTGATGTCACATGTATTATATACTGTATTCTTAAAGTTGCTAGAGAAAAGAAAATATTTTTTTAAAGTATTTTTATTAGAAAGTGTACAAATGGGGGAAAGGAGAGAGAGGCAGAGGGAGAAAGGGAGGGAGAGGGAGAGGGAAAGGGAGAGAGAGACAGAGACAGAAAGAGAGAGAGAGAATCCTATATGCAGGCTCCATACTCTGTGCATGGCCCGACATGGGGTTCAATCCCATGACTCTGGGATCATGATCTGAGCTGAAATCAAGAGTTAGATGCTTAACTGACTGAGCCACCCAGGTGCCTCTCATTATAATTAATAAGATTTTCTTTTCTTGGGGTGCCTGGGTCTCTCATTTGGGAGTTGTGAGATTGAGCTCTGCATGGGCTCCATACTGGGTGTGGAATCCTCCTTAATAATTGTTCTCTCCCCCATTTCACTCTCAAAAACAAAACAAAACAAAGACCCAAGAAAATTATAATGAAAATGCAATTACTGTACTGTTTTGGAAAAAAAAAAAAAGTCCACATGTAAGTGGAGCCACACAGTTCAAACCATGTTGTTTGTTAAAAGGTCAACTCTACTTTGTTTTCTTACATATCCTGCTTTCCCCTCCTAGATCATGATCTTTGTAGTCTCACCTGTAGCATTCGGATCTTGGCTCCTCGCTATATGCACTGTGACCTTGGACCAATTACTTACCGTTTCTATGCCATAACTTCCTCATCTTTAAAGTAAGGGCAGTACACATACTACAGGACCTACTTCATAAGATTATTGTGAGGATTAAATGTATGGAAGACACCTAATTTTTAAATCAGTAATAGTATTTACATTTTATGACATGAAAATATTGTTCGCTACTGAGTCAGGTGGTGTATTTTGTGGAACTTTGTAATATTTTTAGTGGAGTTGCCTAATTTTTATTTCTTTATTTTTCTCTGTATCTGAGTTAATTCTCTGCCTACTCAGTGGTGGTTTTTCAGAATTTGCTCTTCAGCTATATTCTTTGTGTCACATAATTATTCATCATTTTGTTCTTTGAAGATATCCTTTTTAGAGCCCTTCTTCCTCCTGTTTCCATTTGTACTGTTTATTTTCTAGGCCTGGTACAGAGCTATTGTACTATGACTTCATTCTGTAACATTGCGCTATGTTGGGTTCTCTATTTCTTGAATTGTAAGTCTTACCTGATTTTGATTTATTCATTTATTTCATTATGACCTGTTTTCTAGTTAGGTTCTTAGGATGCTTGGAGGTGAAATTCACTCAAAAATTTTCTTGTTTTGTTTTCTGTTTATCTGCTCAGATTCTCTGTCATTTCATTGATTTCAACATAGTTTTTGCTTTACTTCCTGGAACATAATTATAATAGCTGCTTTAAATTGTTTGCTTAGTAACTATAATCTGGGTTATCTTGGAATTGGCATCTCTTGATTGCCTTTTTCCTGGAGAATGTTTTATATTTTCTAGTATTTTTTTATTTCTAGTATTTTGGATTCTATCCTGGGTCTTCTCTGAGTTTTGCTGTGGTCCTCTGGAGAATATAAATGTTTTGTTTTAGGAGCCATCATCTCAGCTTTAGATTTTAAGTACTACCTCACATTATGTGTACAGTAGTTCAAATATAATATTAATTCCTTAGGCCTTTATTAACCTATTTTGGCTCAGTCTTACACCTGCACGTTCAAGAGTTAGTGATGTTTCTCTACTGTCTAGCTGGTTGGGCTGCCTTCCATGCCTTTCTTTACTAGAAATAATAGGGTTTCTATTGGGGTTTTAGTAGTCCAAGCCCAGTGCTTTTCCAAAATTGTGGTTCTGCCTCAGAGCAAAGCTGCAAAAAGAAATAAAAGGCGGGGGTGGTGGGCTGCTGGTATTTTCTGCAGGTTGCTTAGTCAAGTAAAACTTGACTTTCCTCTACATCCCTGTTTTCTTTAGTGTTCAGAGTGCTCAGTTGGGTTGCTTTGTATGTTGTCCCAAGTTTATAGTTGCTATCAGTGGGAGGGCTTGACTTTAGGGGGCTTATAGTGCCATGTTGGAACTAGATCTAACTGTAGATTTGTGAGATTTTTGATTTTCTACTCCCTACATTAACTATCTTCTTAATATTTTTGCTCAGTTTTTCTTTTATATTGGAGGTTTTCTTCAAATTGAGTACTCCTCTAAAGGAGATATTATTCTAAAAATACTCGTGTTTTATAAGATGTGTTTATGTGTGGGCTTCAGTGTTGTATTATTTCTTGGTGAGCCAGCCAAGAATTAATAAATGTTAGTGTCTGCAATTTTGTTAGGAAGCTATGGCAATAGTTTAGGTAAGAGATAGTGGTGGCTTGGATTAGAGGAGTGGCATTGAAGGGAAGTAGATGGGTGGATTCGAAGATGGGTGTTGTGTGTGTGTGTGTGTGTGTGTGTGTGTGTGTGTGTGTAAGAACTTGAGTCAGCATTAGAAGGACTCAGAAAGGTTTTTGTGGCAGAGCGGATTATTCCCCCTGATATTTAAAAAAATTTTTTTTAAATATTTGTTTATTTTTGAGAGACAGGGCATGAGAGAGGGAGGGGCAGAGAGAGAGAGGGAGACACAGAATCCAAAGCAGGCTCCAGGCTCCAGGCTCCATGCTGTCAGCACAGAGCCTGATGTTGGGACCACAAGATCATGGCCTGAGCTGAAGTCAGAAGCTTAACTGACTGACCTGCTACCCAGGTGCCCCATACTACCTTTTTTTTTAATTGGAGGAATTTTGAAATAGAAAGTGTCTGAATTTAGAGACAGTACAATCTGTATTTGAATCTTGACTTTGCTTCAAACTAGGTGACTCAATTCAATTAAATTTTGTTCCATCGTACTCATTTTACTCAACCATACTCAGAGGATTATGTTGGAGACAAAAGTGGATGATATAGGTAAAATGCCTTTGTCTTGTTTTTTAAACTAACTCTAATGGGTTATTACTGTGTCAGGCATTATTCTAAGTCTTTACAGGTGTTAATTTTTATAATTCTTACAAAAACCCTGTGAGTAACCATTTCCTGTTTAAGATGATAAAACTGAAGCCCAGGTAGATCACAGAGTTAGTAAGTGCTGGAGCCTAGATTTGAATATAGAAAAGTTGATTCCAACCCCCATGTGTTTAAACCCGGTATGCTTCATATTCTTAGCCCAATGCAGGTGGTTGAGGATGGGCTTAGAACTGTTTGTGCTAGTATTTTATTTCATTTATCTATACATAATATATGCCTATGTAGTGCTATTCATTGACCTAGTTAAAAGCAAAATTACTATGTAATGAAATATGTACTTTCAAATCTTTCACTGTTGTACTTATGCTAATAACTAAAGATTTCTCTTGAAAAAAAAATTCAGTTTTGCAGACAGTAAAGCATTTAGATTACCAGGTTCCCCCCCCCCCAAAAAAAACCCCTATTTGGTAAATCTGTTTTATTATATGTGCTGAGATTTGCTGACAGTTGGAATTTGAGTAACATAGAGAACCACCTACTCAGCTTCTCTCTGGAAAATAATTTTGCTCTGGTTTCTTCAGAGGCACAAGTGACATGTTTTTGTCTTGTGCATCTTTGCAACTTGTATGAATCAATACAGTAATGGAATTCATGTGTGTGAATTTTTATTCGAAAATACTAGTCATGACAAGTTGTGTGGAAAACCCAGGTATAGTGGTGTTTCCGTATTGACCATGCCTTTAGAAATGTGGCAATATAGTGATCACTATTAAATGAGAATAACTACTATTTATATAGGAATAAAATATATAGCGTGAGTCAGTGTAGAAGCACATGATTGTTTGAATGAAAGAGAATGTTTGTGTGTTTAGCTTCTGACATCATGAAGTTATTGAGATTGTGAATTTAGATTTATCAGCCAACTTTTGAGAGTTTGCTTTGGCATATGACACTGATGGATGAGCCCTTCGACTTTGCCTGCAGTGGCATCTTGGCATTTGCTCTGCTTCCTGGATGAATCATTAACAGCTTGTCTCATAAATGATATTACTCTATTTAGTTTTGCTTGAGGATTCTGTTCATAGCTCCTCTGGGTTTGCTGAGGGAAAATTGATGTTTCAGGCCTGGGTCTTCGCTGGTCTTGGCTCTCTGGTTTACCTGGGATAGAAGATACAGATGTTTATTTTCCTGTATTCTATCTGTTGCAGCCCTAGTTATACTGTATCAAGGCCTTGCCTAGAGCTCCTAGTTGCTAGAAGCTAGAAATTCTAGGGATTGATGGGCTGGGGTTTATACCTACTCCTTGCACCCAGCCTGGTACCTAGAACATATTAGGTACTTGGTAGATGTTGGTTGAGCAACTGTTGGATAACTGACTACTGAATGAAAATGAATGATTCACAGAAAGAAGATGAGACTCAAAGACCCAGTCAAGGTTATGCAGCTAGTGGGGTAGGAGATTCAGATCTTGTGACATCAGGTTATCTTCTTTTCTAGTTTATTCATTTAGCAGCTACCTAGCCATCTAAGAGAAAGTAAAATCAGAAGACAGTACACTATGTTCATGCTGATTTTTTAAATGACAAATGAATATTTGTGATAGCAGCTTCAGCATCGTTACAATGGGGTTAGTTGCTTATGCTCTTGGCAAATGAAACTAAATCATACCAATCACTCACGATCCAGCTTCAGTCCAGTCTGTGTCTTAGAGGCAGTCTCCACAGCTCTTGATTCACTTTTAGCTAAGACTCTTTCAAGTTGGCAGAGTAAAGTAAGGGCCCCTACAAAAGAAGCAAAATAGTCAGAGGTAGGAGGAAAACCAGAAGGAAATAGTTCTGTGGGGGCTAAAGAAAAACTAGTTGAAATACACTTAATTGTGTTGAATGTATTAAAGATTTTCTTATAATGAATACTGAAAAAAATACTTTTGGATTTAACAATTAGGAGGTAGGTGTTTTTAGCAAGAGCTCTTTGAGTGAAAGACAGTTAGTAATGGATTGAGAGAAAATGAGAATTAGAAGTGCACAGAGTAAGAATATCTCTCTCTCTGTCTCTGTCTCTCTATGGTGTTTGTCACTGAAGCAAAGAAAGAGATGGAAATAGTTCAAAAGCACAAGGGAAAAAATTTATTTTTAGCTGATGGCAGTTTTTCTCTTTTAAGTATGGCATGAATAGAATATACATGTGGGTAGAGAGAAAGAGATTAGTGGAGAAAGGAAAGAGAGGCATAATTTAAAGTGAAAATGATCTTTCGGGAGGCAAGATCTTCTCTGTACAGTTGTCTGGCATTTAGGAGCAAAGAATATGTTAGGATGGATGCCATAAGGCTAAATTTAGAGATGCAGGGGAGAGAACTTGAAGGAATTTTTGCTTGAAAATCTGTTTTCCTCTGTGAAGTAGGAAGCAAAGATTTTGACTGAGAGCTCCAAGGTCGGAAGTGGGGGATAGGAGGTTGACAGAGCTGAAACACCTGTCATGGTGAGGACTGTTCTGACGGCCCTGCTGGGATGAGAACCTAAATTTGCGGTGGCACAATTGTGTGATTTGTTTTTCTCATTCTACCTGGAGAATAGCAGATAGACTCTCTCCAGATTGGGTCTCAGTGGGGGTACATGTAGCAGAGAATATAGGAACTAGAAAATTGAGTAAGAGTGTCATGTAAGTTTTTCACTTTATAATTCTGGCTGCATATGATAGATAGAAAGTAGAACCAGGTGGCAGTGAATGGAGGGCCCAAAGAATAGACATAGTGGAAGTAAGGAAGTGAGAAAGGGAAAGGCCAGGAGACTGTGAACCAAGTACTAGAAACCAAGTAGAAATCTATTTTTTTAGTAGAAGTAAGAATAGATGACTACCAGGTCAGGAAAAGTGGTGAATTGAGGTAGTCTCTGGACCACTCAACTCTGAGTATCATTACTTCCTGGTTTATAGCTGAGGCGTTAAGTTGGTTTAGTGATCCTGTAATATAGTAGGATTTAAGGCAGAGGAGATACTGGGGGTCGAGAGCTGGCTTGTAAGTCTTACTTACTGGGGAATGATTTTTGACCCCTGTGAATAGTAATAATAAGATGTAAGTGGGTCTAACAAGCTGTATAGACAGTGTGAACTTTAAGAGAGCCTCTCAGGGTGTCTGGATGGCCCAATTGGTTGGGTGGTTGGTTGGGCGGCCGATGATTTCGGCTCAGGTCATGATCTTGAGGTTTGTGGGTTTGAGCCCTGCATGGGCTCAGAGCCTGGAGCCTGCTTCTGGTTCTGGCTCCTTCTCTCTCTGCCTCCCCTC
This sequence comes from Suricata suricatta, assembly GCF_006229205.1. Lineage (NCBI taxonomy): Eukaryota > Metazoa > Chordata > Mammalia > Carnivora > Herpestidae > Suricata > Suricata suricatta. The sequence goes on along the minus strand of NC_043703.1, from coordinate 27,334,191 downwards.
CACTTATGCTCTGTCTCTCTATGTCTCTCAAAAATAAATAAATGTAAAAAAAAAATTTAAGAGAGCGTCTTGATCTAGATCTAGCAATATACAAGATACAATGTCTCCTTTTCTTATTGTTCCCAGATAAGGGGAAGCCATGGGAGGATTGCCATATTTGTCTGAGAAGCCTTTGAGGGTTGTAATGACATCAAGGGAAGTAGGATTATGATTAAATGTGGAGAAACCATTTTGTAAAGTGACTGGAAGGTGTGGAGGTTGTTTATGATCTTACAGGATTTTAAAGGCTGGATTGAAAATAGTTAGATGCCGGATTGTAGAGTTAATCTATTGGTTTTTGTACAACGGATTGTTTTATTTTCTTGTATAGCATTTTGTTTTTTAACTTTTAAAATATGAGTTTAAAATAATTTTAGAATTATAGAAAAGTGTGGGAAAAATATTACCAAGAATCCTGTATACCATTCATCCAGTTTCTTCAAATGTTGACATTTTATTATATTTGCTTTGTGGTACACTACATTTTTTTCCTGAAACATTTGAAAGTAAATGGCAGACATGCTATACCTTTACATCTAAATATCTCACTGTATATTTTCTAAAAACAAAGGCAGTCTCTTATAAACTACAGTGCAAATTATCAAAATCAGTAACATTGATATAATATAAAAATTTAAAGTTCACTAATTTCTCTAAGATCTTTTATAGCAAAAGAATATTTTTTATAGATTAGGATTTAACCCTTTATTAAATATTGTGCTTCTGTTAGTCTCTTTTAATCTGGAACAGTTTTCTGATTTTTTTAGTCCTTCATGACAATGTTTTGGAAAGATTCACAAATGTTGTTTTGTAGTATACTCCACAAATGTCCATTTTTTTCTAACAATGCTTTCACCCATTGGCTTTAGAATTCCTTGGTTATTATTGCCTGAAATAGTTATAACTGGTGTTTGTCATAGCAGATTTCTAATTCTTTCATTTCTTCTACATTTATTTAGAGTTGTACAAGGAAACATTTCCCCTTGCCTCCAGTTTATTTATTCATTTATTTCAGTATGGATTAATGGATTTTTATTTTATTCTGCTGGTTATAATCTGATTCTATTATCATTTATTGTGAGGCTCAACTCATCCCAGATTTGACCAGTGGGTTCCTCCCCCTATGTCCTTTGAATGTGTTCATCACGTTTGCACTTTCCTACCATACAGGACCTACATAATGTGAAATTTCTGATTTCTAGAGTTTAGTTTGGATTGAGGAAGTATTGGTTACACTTAAGCATAGGGCTGTAGTTGCAGCAAACTGACCAACACAACAGTTACTGCCATAGTAGTTTACTGCTGCTCTACTGGATGCTTAAATGAGCTTTTTCTCATGGAGTTGTTTGTGGAAAGTTTGTAGGGTTGTTTATTAGCCGAGTTGTTGAATAAGACAGAACATTGGCGTCATGTTGCCAATGATGTTAGTGTGCCATTCTTATAATTGAAGTACCAAGGAGTAGATAGTATTACTGTGCAAACAGAATACCTTTGTAGATGAATATATAACGTGATTAACAAAGGCAAAGGATCCCCATGAAGCAAACTCTGTTTTAGAGGGAAAAGAGACAAAGAAAAAGCCCATATGAGTCATTTTGATCTCTAAAATGTGTTTTGTTAGAAAGTCATCACACTAAAATGGGTATATATTGGTATTAATGTATTAGTACTGTTAACTAATTGATGGAGAATAACAAAGATGATCATATCAGAATTTATGTAACCTGAATTTCTTTTCTTGTAAAGATAATGGTTATAAAAGGTTACTGGATGGATGTGGAGTCTGTGGTGATTTTTTTTTCTTCTTGGTAATCGAGAAATTTTACAATGCCTGTTTTCTAACTTACAGAAACTTACTCCTTTGAGCATAGATGGAAATCTCTTTAAAAATGTATCACATTGTGTCTTACATTAAGAACAAAAAGAATGTTTCTTACTTTCATCTTAGTTCTAGAGAATTTGGAGAAAAAGAAAAGTAAAAAAGAAATGTACAACTTGCAAGCACTCATGCTGCCCATTTTGTTACCTGTCAGTTTGAAACATTTTTTCTTATTTAAAAATGTATAATTTATGCAGGCAGTTTTGTTACTTTTTTAATACTGTATCATGGTCATTTCCTTATGTCATTAAGTATCCTGTTAGAAACACCATCTTATTATTTTTTTTAAGTAGTTTATTGTCAAATTGGTTTCCATAGAACACCCAGGGCTCTTCCCCACAAGTGCCCTCCTCCATCACCTCCACCTCTTTTCCCCCCTCCCCCTTCCCCTTCAACCCTCAGTTCATTTTCAGTATTCAATAGTCTCTCAAGTTTTGTGTCCCTCTATCTCCCCAACTCTCTTTCCCTCTGCCCCTCCCCCTGGTCCTCCATTAGGTTTCTCCTGTTCTCCTGTTAGACCTATGAGTGCAAACACAACTGATATTGTCATCAATTCAAGGTGACCGATCACTTGGTGTCAGAAACATTAGAGATCACTATTCAGGAAATGAGCTCATTATGTTTTATTTATTATTTGCTAACAACAACTAAAAAAGCTTCACAAATATACTTAAAAGTAGTAACTTTAGGCTATACAGTCATTTAAAATAGGCCTAATATTAGGTTTCTCCTGTTCTCCTGTTAGACCTATGAGTGCAAAACATGGTATCTGTCCTTCTCTGCCTGACTTATTTCGCTTAGCATGACACCCTCGAGGTCCATCCACTTTGCTACAAATGGCCAGATTTCATTCTTTCTCATTGCCATGTAGTACTCCATTGTGTATATATACCACATCTTCTTGATCCATTCATCAGGTGATGGACATTTAGGCTCTTTCCATGTTTTGGCTATTGTTGACAGTGCTGCTATGAACATTGGGGTACATGTGCTCCTATGCATCAGCACTTCTGTATCCCTTGGGAAAATCCCTAGCAGTGCTATTGCTGGGTCTAATGGGAGTTCTATGGATAGTTTTTTGAGGAACCTCCACACTGTTTTCCAGAGCGGCTGCACCAGTTTACATTCCCACCAACAGTGTAGGAGGGTGCCCGTCTCTCCACACCCTCGCCAGCATCTATAGTCTCTTGATTTGTTCATTTTAGCCACTCTGACTGGCGTGAGGTGCGATCTCAGTGTGGTTTTGATTTGTGAGAAACACCATCTTAAATGGCTGGATAGTGTTCCAGTCTTTTGATGCTGTTATATTATTTTGGATAGATTGTTTCCAGTTTTCTGTTACTATAAAACTGTGATGAACAGCTTTATGAAAAAAGTCTTGTTTTAAGTTTCTGATTAGTTTGTTTGGGTGTAGTCGTCAAGTAAGAATTACTAATGACCTTTTTAATTTTTCTAAAAAGTGATATATACTTATTTCTAAAAATACAGGCAGTGTAAGTACAAAGAAAGAATCAATCTAGGCATCCATACCTTAGGAACCAGAAATAATTTATGTTAGCATTTGGTGAGCATAATTTCATTTGTGCATATAGAAAGGAATAATGTTATAAAAATAGGATAATGCCATTTATGCTATTTTTAAAAATGAAAATATGAATATGATTTTGTTTGAATTCAACACCAGGGGAAGAAATTTAAATGAACTGAATTCTATATAAAGGTTTTAACACAGAGCTATTAGGTTATATAAGATTTTACTAAATTAAGAAAAAGTACAAAAACCAGTAGGGAATTGGAGTAATTTAAAAACTGTATGTTTTAATTTTAGGTATTAGAGATTAAATCCCAGCTGTGATAGATGAGTTGAATGATATTTTCATCCCCTTTTATCCCCCTAAGTTCCTGATTTTTATGTTGCATGTATTTTCATTTCTGGTTATGTAATGTTTGCTTCCTGGTTTTTTTTTTTCCTTAAGGGTTTTTAGTTTCTTTCTTTTTTTTTTAATATTTTTAATTTATTTTTGAGAGACAGAGAGAGACAGCATAAGCAGGGGAGGGTCAGAGAGAGAGGGAGACACAGAATCTGAAGCAGGCTCCAGGCTTTGAGCTAGTTGTCAGCACAGAGCCTGATGCGGGGCTCAAACCCACGAATTGTGAGACCATGACCTGAGCCAAAGACGGACCCTTAACCAACTGAGCTACCCAGGAGCCCCAAGGTTTTTTTTAAAATGTTTGATTTATTTTGAGAATGAGAGAGAGAGAGAGAGAGAGAGAGAGAGAGAATATATCCCAAGCTGGCTGTCAGTGCAGAGCCCGTGGAATCATGACCCGAACTGAAATCAAGAGTTGGGTACTTAACTAACTGAACCACCTTGGCGCCCCAGGGTTTTTATTTTGGTTTTTTTTGTTTGTTTGTTTTGTTTTTCATGAGAATGAGAAAAAGAGAGCCTGTGAGCAGGGGAGGAGCAGAGAGAGAGAGGAGAGAGAAAACCACAAGCAGGCTTAGCACTGTCAGATCCTAATGCAGAGCTCCATCCCACTGACCTGAGCCAAGGTCAAGAGTCCGACACTTCACTGACTGAGACAGCTAGGCACCCTTGATTTCTGTCTGCCAGCAGCTTAGACTTTAGTGCTATATTTAGAATTAGTTCTGTATTTAAGAGGATTCAGTGCTAACCACCATATCTTTTCCTAATGCTTTTCTCTTTCTTTGCTTTTTATTTGATTCATTTTCTGATTACCTGGTTTTCATTGTAGAGTAATTTTTTTTTAAGGAGTCATGGTTGCTGTAAATATACATGAAGACAACTTGGCTAGCTCAACTGTTTTTTTAAATGTAAATATTAAAGTTATGAAACATTTCAAACAAAAGTACAGAAAATAGTATATAAGATAATTTTATATCCACAGGAGATAATGGCAAATGGAAATAATAGCATTTTGTCAAATTTAAGTTTTGAACAGTTTTTCCTCTTTTTTAAGAAAGGTACTCTAAAAGCCTTACATTCATGCTTCCTCCTTCTTCCTCATACGCTTTCTTGAAGTTGATGTATATAATTTCTGTGAGTGCTTTTACTATGTAAAATAGTTCGGTTTTAGATTATGTGAAAATTTGCTTATTATAGCATTTTACTATTTTATACTTTCCCAGCTTGCTTTATTCACCTGGCATGTTTGGAAGATTTGTCTATGATTCATGTTGATTGAATTCATCAACTTAAAATGTTGAATTGTGTTATAAAATCATGAAATAATATTCATTTCCTCCTTGCAGACTGCTTTTTTCAGTATCTATTACAACTAGAACTGCTAAGAGCAATCTTGTACATATATCTTTATGTCCAAGTGACAGTTTTCTAGTGTTGACATCTGGAAGTAGAATTATTGTATCCCACACACCTTCAGCCTTTGTAGGAATCGCCAAATTGCTCTTCCAGGTAGTTCAGTGAATTTATTTTCTTATTAGTTTGAGTCCCAACACCATCATTCCTAACAGTTTGTGTTCTTTTAATTATTAGGAATATTTTTCTCATTAATAATTTATATTCCTTCTGTGTGATGCTGTTTTATCTCCAGTAAAATTTGTTTTCCTAGAGTTTTCATTTCTACCAAAAGATCACCCGTTTTATGACCTGTTTTTGGTTTTGTGCTTATATTCTTTCATGGTAAACTATTTTTTGATGAGTGAACATTCGTTACTGCTCTGTGCCCTCAGTCATTGGTGCTGCTTCTGTCTGTGCATTTGGAGTCTCAGGCAGTTTGTCTGTAATCCAGTGACCCTCACCCTTGCCAACTCACTGATTTGGTTATGGGAGAGGATAGCTGCTTGTGATTTTTGTGACTCTCTTTGTTGTTGGCTGTCTTGTCTAGCTGTGGTAAGAAAGGCTGGCCCTAGTGTAGTTTTTCTGAAGACTTGGGTGATATGGGGTTGGAATTTATTTTCTTGTTTAGGATGTATAATTCAGTGATTTTTTTTCGTTTTTTGGAGAATATGGTTTAATTTTATTAAGCTTAAAAAACATTTTATTATTTTAATGACTGCTCACAAAACTTGAATGAGTAAATATTTCAGGTGTCTACTATATTCAGAGCACCAGGGAAATCAGAAATATATGAAGTATGATTCTTGATCTTGAGATGTTCAGGGCATCTATCTATTACTTGACTAAGTTCTCTTCCCCATTCTGGTAAAAGAAAAACTCTGGGAGGCTCAGAAGACTATAATTTTATGTGAAGCCTACTCTAAGCTCTAAACTCCGCTTCCTGTTTTAGGAGATACCAGGATGAATAAAGCATACTTTCTAAATTTCAGAAGGTTATGATCTAATGGGGAAGGTAGAAACACTTCCAAATCTAATTAGAGGTTGTCAGGGTCCCTAAGTCCCCAGGGCATCATGAAGCACAGCACCAAGTTGCTAGTGGTAGTTTTCCTTGGGTGGAAATGGTTGCAATTAGAATGGACCAGAACTTGTTTTTCGTTCTTGTGCCTAAATAGTTTTGCTTTTAAAAGCTCTTAAGTGTTGAAGGACACCATCTGGGGTTCTTGTAAACAATACTTAATAGTGCTCTGCTGCTAAGGATTTGAATAAAGGCTTAGGGTCATCTTGTCTTGCTGGAATTTGCTATGCAGAGCCATGAACTTCCCATTTTTTAAGGATCAGCTAGGCCAGTAGGAATGGACCGGGACCTTGTCTCACTGTGAACTGCCTGTTTCCTATCCGGAGTTGTTTTGATTTTTAACTAAACGAAACTCTGTAGATTCCCCCCTCCCCCCCCCCGCCCCAGAAAACAAAACAAAACAAAATAATGCTTTTTGAAATTGTTTCTAGAATTTTAAAGTAAAAAATGATGGTACTCTCCAAAATTCTTTATTTTAGAACATGACAATAGATTGCATTAACATAGGTTCAAGATCAAAACAGCATACCATCTAAACTCAGACTGTGTTGACTCCAAGGGTTTTTTTTTTTCCCCAATATTTTATTGTCAAGTTGTTTTCCATACAACACCCAGTGCTCTTCCCCATAAGTGCCCTCCACCAGCACCACCGCCTCTTTTCCCCCTTCCCCCTTCCCCCTCAACCCTCAGTTCATTCTCAGCATTCAATAGTCTCTCAAGTTTTGCATCCCTCTCTCTCCCCAACTCTCTCTCCCTCCTCCGCTCCCCCTGGTTCTCCGTTAGGTCTCTCATGTTTTCCTGTGACTCCAAGGGTTTTGATCAATACAATAACAAACTTTTTCCCTTTGACATGCTCTGATTTTTGTTGTTTGTGGGGAGTGTGTGC
>NC_043703.1:27264344-27326889 GCF_006229205.1 Suricata suricatta | reverse complement strand
ATTTGTGTGTATATATGTGTGCAGTGTCCAGCAGTATCAGTGCCTGCCTGAGTTAGGAAAATTACATTCCTGGTTCTGTATGAGGAGAAGGGTGTATAAAGCGACAAGAAACGTTATCCCTCATTTGTTTTAAATTACATACTAATGTTAATTGTTCTCAGAACTGGATTTTCTTCCTCAAAATTAAAAGGCTTTTTTTCTTTTGGATTTAATGAAGTATTGCTAGCTGAAGCCGGTTTGACATGGTGAGAGAGATGTCAGACTGATGAAAGGTGTGCAGCCTGATTTAAAACCAAACCCCGAACCCTTTTAAAGAACAATAAAACCTATTTTACATGCTGAAAAAAAAATAATTAAAAAAAAATAAAAATCAAAGCTCTTAAGTGTTCAGATTCTGATTGCTGTGAAAGGGGCTTATTTCATGTGTGAGGATATCTATTTTGATAGTTTTACTCTATTTTAATGTCTGAGATCCCACTTTTTTTATTATGAAGCATACTTCTTAGCCAATTTAACTTTTTAAACTTTACCACATAGCACATTTGCTGACTTATTTTGGTGCATGCGAATCATAAAATCTATTAATGTGTTCTTATTTAATTTGATTAAGGAAACAAATAAAACTTTCTTAAATTTTTTTTTCACGTTTATATATTTTTGAGAGAGAGAGAGACAGAATGAGTGGGGAAGGAGCAGAGAGACAGGGAGACAGGCTCTGAGCTGTCAGCACAGGGCTCAATGCGGGGCTCAAACTCACAAATTGTGAGATCATGTCCTGAGCAGAAGTTGGATGCTTAACTGATTGGGCCACCCAGGCACTCCCAGACTGTGTTATTTTTAATGAAAATTTACATATACATAAACCTAGGAGAACTGTTGTAATGATATTATGTAATGTAACATTTTATGTTGGAGAAAGCTTTTTATCATAGAATACAGTGTTTACCCTTACATCATTGCTTCTGAGATATACCAAACCAGAAACTAGAGGTTTCATTTTATTGCCATTGGGGTTTATTAAAAATTAAAAATTTCAAATTAATTTATGTTTAGGGTGAAAAATGCAAATAGCAGAGAACGGTAAAGTTTCTTTCCTCACCTGTACTTCTTTGCTGTTCTTTCCTTATTGTTCCAGAAATTTTTATGTGCATATGTATTACACACATAACAACTTTGTCTTATTTTAAATATTTATTTATTTTTGAGAGAGAGAGAGCAAGCAGGGGAGAGGCAGGGTGGGGGGGTGTGGTGCGGAGAAAATCTTAAGCAGGCTCAGCACCATCTGTGCAGAGCCCAGTGTGGGGCTTGAATTCATGAACCATGAGATCATAACCTGAGCTGAAATCAAGAGTCAGACGCTTAACCAACCTAGCCAGCCAGGTGCCTCAACACTTGGTTTTAAATAGTTGTTTTGCAGCCTTGTTCAGGCAATGGAGCATCTGGAGCTCATGGTACGATTTGTGGAGCAGCATGAAATAATGATATTCTTTGCTGTTAAGAAGAAAGGTTTTACTAGCAGAAATATGTTTATATTGTGAAATCTAAAACCACCACCAAAATGCTGTACTTTCAAGAAAAGCAGCTAAAAATTAGGAATGATTTGCTGACAGTTTTTTAATAGTCATTCATTGGTTATACATTCTTCCCTAATTGTTTATATTTTTGCTTTATCATAAACTCGCTCTCATTAGGGGAGAAATGTCCAGAGACAGCAAAGTTCTAACATTAAGACAGTTCTGTTACTTTGCTTAATAGTATATTTAGGTACATAAGGAAGACTGCTGTAATTTAGTTTTATTGGTAGAAAATCTAACTTCATTTGGCAAGCAGGAGTGCTTTTTGGGAACCTGTCTTCCAAGCTGTTGGTTTAGGTCACTTGTGCTGTCTGCAGAGATTTCTTACCTCCTGCTATTACCACCTTATCTAGAGATAAGGTAGCTCACTTTCTTCTTGGGTGATTAAAATGAGTATGTGGACTCTACCAGTTGATTTTATTGCAACTCTAATCTGTTTTCTCCTCTAATTCAGGTGTTAAATAAGGCAACGTAGAATGATAGAGACTACCATTGGTTCTTCCTAGAGTCATGTTATAGCAGCCTTTGGCATCTATTAATATCATATAAAGGACAAGAATCCCATTATATGTGTATGTATATACATATAACACATAATGTATGTGACCATTGAATTGACCATTCAGTTGAGAATGAAAGGGGTGGAGAAGATGCTAAATTGAATGGAGCCCTGGAATAGTAGGTATAAAAAGTAGGACTCTCCTGGGAAAAACAGCTATATGATCTGTAGCCTTGCCAGAGAACCATCCAAAATCTGCCTTTGTCCTATACAAAAGCTAGCATGTTAATAATTTTAAAGATCTAATTAAAAAAATTTAAAGGTTTTTTTGTTGAGCTAAAATTTATCTCCTTGCAACTACAAACTCTTCCCAGTTTTGTCTTCTGATGCTAAAATTAAATGTAGTGAGAATATGGTAGTATATAAGATACATTAGCTCATTAACTCTTCACATACCTTATTTCCCCCGTAATTTATAATTTTTTTTTCCTTTTCAAACACTGCTCGATGAGCACTTTTATAGTACATCCACACATTTTCATCTTGGTACGTTTAGAAAACATTCAGTGAGGTTTCTGATTTCTCAGAAGCAAAGCTCACAGTTATCACATTAATCTTATATCACCTTGAGATAGAATGAAGTGCTGTAGCGGAGGAGAGCGGCCAATTAAAGGAAGATGAACGATTTACACATGAGAAGGCTGGACTTCAGGGTTGAGTTAATCATAAAGGTTAACCATAATCATAATGGTTTGTCTTGTTAAAAGTACTCTGTATACATCAATAGGGATTAGCTACAGTAGGTCGAAGCTAGCCCTCTCCTCATCCCTGTATCCTTCAGGCTAAAAAACTGTGCTCTCTGTGCAACTTTTCATCACCTTAGTCACTTAATATTAAAGACATGTTTTAGTTTTCATGTGCTATTTTTTTTTAAGGTTTATTTATTTTGAGAAAGAGCAGGTGAGCAAGCGAGTAGAGAGGGAGATGAAGACTCCTAAGCAGGCTCTGCACTGTCAGCTCATAGCCCTATATGGGCACTTAGTTTCACAAACTGTATCATGACCTGAGCTGAAATCAAGGGTTAGAGTCTTAACTGATTGAGCCACCCACGTGCCCCTTCCTGTGCTGTTGCCCATGTTTTTTTCAGGAGGCTCATAAATAGGATAAGCTAGGAAGATAACTTTTGAGGTGCCGTGGTTCATTATTGTATATATGTAGGTCACACCCTACTTGTCCCTGCCCCCCTTTTTTTTAAAGAATGTAAAATAGAACCATTGCACAGCATGATTAAGGAAAAATTTCCACAAATGACATTGTCTGTTTTGATAAACATGTGATTTGGTTTGAGCCCAAACTTTGGAAGTTCTTTACTACAGTGGGTAGTGATTATTGACTAAGTTATTGAGTTTTACTGTTTATACATGACAAGTGTTCACTGTACATTATAATTTTGTAAAAATAAAACTGGAAGTGTTAGGGCAGTTGAAATAATTTAGGGTATGTTTTACAAGTTCTGAGCCTTACTTCTGAAATCATATGTAAAAGTATCTGTAGTTACTCGTTTTGCTGCAGTTATTTGAATACATTTTCTTGGTTTTAAAAATGAGTCGGTCATTTCTGGGGAACACATTTATGTATTTGACACGGTAAGGAGTGTTTCTTATAAGGAACCAGAGGAGAACTGTTTTGTCATACGGCGTTTACTACGGCATTTGTGTTTTTTAGTACAGTTCACCCACATTTGCACCGTTAATAGTAGCGATGGAGCAGTGGTTTCTTTTTTGACACCATCACTGTTAATTGTTTATTTGTTAATGCTAAGTATGTGTCTGTACTTCACTTTTATTTGCCTTAATTTACTCATCTAACATTTTTGCTTTTCAAAATATGATCAAAGATGACTAAGCTAGGAGTTCCCCTGTGTAACTTGTAATAGGAAACATGGAAGATGCTCTGTGACTCCGAGGCAGAGTGTTGCCAATCAGGAGGGTGGTCATGTAGTGCTTGCTTGGCAAACTGCTGCAGGTAAATACAAAGCTCATGCAAAGTTCACTTTGTGATTATTTGACCTAACAGATCAGTTTCTGTGAGTGTACTCTATCACATAAACCTTGGTGTTAGAAAAACTGTCTTACTGACTTGAGAAATGGTTTAGTTCTGTTTATGGCAGTTGTGTTAAAATTTATGAGTTCAGCAAAAGTATTGTGCTAATAAGTAAGATCACTCACCAAGACACATGCAAACAGCAGTGAAGTAAATTTTACTTTGTGTATATATTTTTTATTTTTTAGAGGCATATGACTGACTATTGGACTGGTAGACCAAATTATTTGAGGCCACAGAATAAAGTATATTAAATTAAAGGGGAAGAAGGAGGAAACTAGTATTTATTAAATGCCTTCTGTGTGTTAGATGTTAATACTAGTGCTTTCCAAATATTATTTTACAATTCGATGAGGACTTTGGCTGGTTTTAGAACTTAAACTTGGAGACACTGAGGCACAGAGAAGAGGTTTCTCAAAGCTCTTAAAAGGTAGAGCAAGAATTTACCTGCTCTTCTTTTTAGACTCCAAGTGCTTGTTCATTTCAGTACATCACAACACTCAGATTTGTGTGTGTACAGATTTGCTCTGTGACAAAATTTATTTGGGGGATTATTTTTAATATGGAGTTTCTTAAAGTATGAGAATAAATTAAGATACGAAAATTGAATTATGTTGAAGACCTGTAGCTTCCTTTCAAAACAAGATTCTAGTATATTTAAAAGTATCAGAAATACTTAATAAGGGAAGGGGAAAATAGTCATAAACAGAGGAAGGGAGGCAAACCATAAGAGACTCTTATTAAATACAGAGAACAAAAATAAATAAATACAGACAACAAATTGAGGGTTGATGGGGGAAGGTGAGAGAGAGGAGAAAATGAGTGATGGGTATTGAGGGAGGGCACTTGTTGGGATGAGCACTGGGTGTTGTATGGAAGTGATGAATCACGGGAATCTACCCCCAAAACCAAGTATACACTTGGTATACACTCTTGTTAGCCAACTTGACAATAAATTATATTTAAAAATTTAAAAAAATATTTAGTAAGAACTGCTTTCCAAATATAAGAATCCATTATAGTACCTTTATGATGAGTCACTTTTTAGATATTGATCCTTTTGGTTCACCTCGAATTAGTTTGATTGCATGTAGTTATTATCACCTCCTAACAAATTTAAAAGTATTTAAAAGACTATGACTATTTAAAAGATTACTTGTAAATGAAGTAAGAAGTCTGCAGCCCGGCTGCTTAGGTTTGAGTCCTGGCCTTACCCTTCCTGGCTGTCGTGATGTCTGGCAAGTTACTCTCGCCCTTTCAGGGTTGTTCGCTGCCCCCATTTTAATCTGTCAAATGGAGATAATACTCTCTATTTCATAGATCGGTGGTGAGGATTAAATGAGTTGGCATGATTGCAGATCCAGTGTATTGTTTTGCACTTCCCGAACTTTCAGTATGTTTGTTGTGTTGAAGAGCATCTTCCAGGATTTTATGTACACACTGATCTTGCTTTATAAGTAATTTTTCTGGTACTTGAGAAAACCTCCTTACAGCATTCTGCATTTTTGAAATGGTTATAAATTATTATATCATTTTGTTAATTCAGGTTACATTTTCAGTTATTCTAGATACTAGTGTAATTGAAATACACTAATACACTATAATGGAATGGTATTGTAGTCATACTATTCGTTGTTTTCTTTATAGCAGTTAATACATGGTAGACAGTATTAATTGTAGGATTGAATGAATTTGAGTGTATTGGTAGTCATGATTTTTTTCTTTATAAATTCTTAATTTGAACCTCATTTTTATTGTAAAGAAACTACCAAAAATAAATATTTTAATTTTAATTTTTTTATGTTTGTTTAATTTTTTTAAGCAAGAAAGACAGAGTATAAATGGGAGGAGCAGAGAGAGAGGGAGACACAGAATCTGAAGCAGTCTCCAGGCTCTGAGCTGTCAGCACAGAGCCCAGTGTGGGGCTTGAACTCACAAACTGCACGAAATCATGACCTAAGCTGAAGTTGGACCACTTAACCAACCAAGCCACACAGGCACCCCCCAAAATAGAAATTTTTAAATGACTGCTTAGGTCTCTTATAAATTTTGTTCATCTTTTTAAATGTTATCTTACTTTGTTTTTAGCTAAAAAGTGATCCTTTGCCTAAAATAGTCGTTGAAAATTAGCTTAAATTTTTAAAAAATAAGAATCAAAATTACATTATTGTCTTTTTCCTTGTTCTCATAGCTTCACAATGAAGAGGATAATTCAGAGTCATCTGCTATAGAGCAACCATCAACTTCAAACTCAACTCCGCAGACTGCTCCTTCTGCGTCCGTACCTGAAACTGACGCTTCTCCTCCACCTTATAGTAGTATTACTGTGGAAGTACCTACAACTTCAGGTATTGTTTTTAGTACGAAACGACAAGTAATGTTTTTAATATCTTTTTTCTTAAACCAGTATGGTTTTGTGTAATTATTGAGTCTATTAATAGGCCTCTTGGTTTTATGATTTTTTTAAGAAAAGGTTTTCCCATGGATAGTTTTTAAAATATTTATTTACTCATATGTTACTTGCCTCATATTCTTGTTGTTCTCAAAAAATTTTTAAGATATTTTCTTAGGTTTATTAGAATCTATTTCCAACAGACTTGCTTATTACTTTTGTAAGAAATAAATAAATCATATACACATAAATTCATATACATAATATGCATATATTGCTACATATACATATTTTTGTATATTTGTGTTGGTGTATATCTACTTATATCGTCATAAAACAAGGGATTATTGATGCCACGTGAGCAGGAATGTGGTACGTGTGAACAGAGGTGAAGGCTGCATACAGTGGTATCACATACACAGGGTAGAACTCCCTGGACATATGACAGTAGTTCCTACTTCTTACTGTTCATCCTGTCCTTTCAGGTCATTCTAAAGAACTGCCCTCCTCAATTTCTCTGGCCACAGTTTGTGTTTTCCCAGTAAGACTAAGCTAATGATTTTATAATTTATTTTTTAATTTTTACTTTCATTCCAGCACAGTTAACATACAGTGCTATATTAGCTTCAGCTGTGCACTGTAGTGATTTAGAAGTTCTGTACATTTCAGTGCTCATCATGGTGAGTGTACTCTTAATCCCCTTCACCTATTTCACTCATCCTGCTGCTCATGTCCTTCTGATAACCATTTGTTTGTAAGTATTTTATGTATTTATTAGGAAACAGTTTTTTAAGCCCATTATAAGAAACATTTTAATATTAGAAGACCTTTCACTAGAGTATTTCATCTTTCTTATCTCTTATTCTGTAATTAATATTAATAACTTCTCAAACTTCTGCCAACTTTCCCTTGTACCATTTCTGCTTCCACAAATTATATCTAGACCATATGGGTTGTGTAAAAAGATCAGACCATTTACTTTTTTCATTTACAATTTTATGCAATTACTAAAAATGATCTTTATGAAGATATTCTCACTAATAAGTTAATAAATGCTTACTTCTTTTATTTGTATGTAATGTTTATTTGATCAATGTTTGTTTAGTGCCCAGTTTGATGGACACTATATATTTATATTGATTTGTATCAATTTTATTTGTCTTTGGCCACAGGATTTAACAGCTGGATTGGCGCTAGCTAACATTTATTTTGGGCTAAATTTTTTTCAGTATTCTACACGTTTCCAGAATATAATGTAGTGAATTTGCTATTCTAAATTCTAGGTAAAAGAGAAAAAAATCTATTTGATGGTACTCTTGAAGAAAGAAAATGGGTTATTTTCCTGATACTTTGCCTATGTTTGAATGAGGGAAGATGCTAAGATTGAATTTGCAGGGTTTTTTTGTTGCAGCCACCATTGCCATGGCTGTATTACAAGCTACCACAAACCGAATGGAGTGAAGTAGCAGTCATTTAGTATTACTAGTTCTCATGGTTTTTGGATGGGCTAGGCTCAGTTATGTGATTGTCTCCCAGCATCTCATATGATTATCAGCTTTCGGTGACGTGGAGCTGGAGTCAGCTTGAGGCTTCCTTATTTACATTTTTGGCAGCTGATGCAAGCTTTCCCAGGGCCTCAGCTGCGACCATTGGCCAGAACACCTATATGTGACCTCTTGTTGTGACCTGGGGCTCCTCACTGAATGGGGGCTGCGTTCCAAAAACAGGCATTTCGAAATCCAGATTGAAGCTGTGTCACCAGTTGTGGCATTACCATAGAAGTGACACAGTGTCACATCTGCCACACTTGGTTAGAAGTGAGTCACTAGAAGTGAGTCACTAAGATTAGCCTTTTTTAAGACAATTGAGGAATTAGTTTCCACCTCTTGATGGGAAAAATTTGAAAGAATAAAGGAAGTTTCAGTACCTTTACAACTGTCTATGGCCTCTTCCTCCATCACTGAACCTTTTCCTTGACAGTTGTCTTCAATTCTGTAAATGTCTCCACCAGGCCAGAAATCTTGAAGTCATCTTTTTGCGTCCTTATCACAGAACTATGTTTTTTCCTCCATTTAATTTTTGATGTAATGAAATCTGTTATTAATAGATTTCTTTTTAAGCCAGTCCATTTCTGTATTCATAGACTAAATTGTCACCACGTTCTAATCCTTTCTGGATTTAGATTTGTTAATGTTTTTTTCCCCCCAAAAGTTTTACAGTTTTATTAGTGGGATCTTTAACTCTTGTACTATATGTTTTTAGTAATAATATTATGGAAGCAACATAGCATGAATTGAGAAGTTTGTCATTTTTCTGTGCTCTAGAATAGTTTTGAAAATGGAGCATATTGTTTTTTTAAGGTTTATTTATTTTGAGAGACAGATAGCATTAGTAGGGAAGGGGCAGAGAGAGAGGGAGAAAGAATCCCAAGCAGGCTCTACACTCATTGTGGAGCCTGATGCAGGGATTGATCTCACAACTGTGACATTATGACCTGAGCCAAAATTAAGAGTCAGATGCTTAACCAACTAAGCCATACAGGTGCCCCGCAGATCATGTCATTTTTAGAGGTTAGATAAATTTCAGTTGGAAGAAAAGTTGACCCTGCTATCTAGGTGTTCAGTTATTCTTACAATCTGTGTGACTACTGGTCTCTTTTATTTTTACACTTGAACTTAAAGGCCATTCATGACTGTAAATTGAGCACAAGAACTGAGTAATTCTAGAAGTTTGCTTCTCTTTAATGAAAACCATTGATACTGTTTTTCTAGAGCTTCTTAATGTTAAATTTTAAGCATGGGCAGTTCCATTTTTCTGTGGAGATTATGTTCTTCAATAGGTCACTTTATGACCAGTTTTATAGAACTGAGCACCATCAGTAATAAAAGTTGACATTTGTGTAATGCTTACAGTTTACAGAGTCCTCTTGACTACTCTTAAATCCTGTCTTATAACAGCAAATAATAGTCTTGCTGGGTCACTTTTATGGATGAGAAAGTAGAGCTTCATAATGTGCCTAATTAAGTGATTTTCTTGAGGTCATACACTTAAGAGGAGCAACTAGGCCTGGAGCTCCCCAGACTTTAAATTTTCTGGTTGAGATCTGCTGCCTTAAAGGGTAGATGAAAATAAGTAAAATTAACCAGCATGAGTTAGCGCTATAGCAGTGCTCTTTCCCCATTTGCATTTGTTACTTTCATTTTGCCTTTCATGGGAGTTAAAACTTTTCAAAAATTACGTATCTGATGTTAATGTAAAAGATCTCATCTTCTTGGATAATGTACGTCATAGTTCCAGTTTTTAAATTTATAATTTTAATGTTACTGCCTTAAAATTCATAATCATTGGTTTCACTTAAGTTTAGCTTCTATTCTAGTCTTTAGAACTAAGGAAATCTATTTTCTTGACCATGTGTGGTGTTTTTACATCTGAAAAATAAGTCATTTCTAAGAATTTATGACCCTTGTACCATTTGGATGGATAACACTCAGATTAAAAATGGCCTAGCTTCAGATCCTTAGCTCTTGTTGATATCATTAAAAAACTTATTTTAAAACCAGTATACATTAAAATACAAAGGGAAAAGTACTGCTAGAGTGAAACTTGTTTTCATGTTGGAAATGCAAGAAATTCTGATAAAATTATAAACCAATATAGAAAACATACAAATACTGTAGTATAACCAAGGAAATCACAATAGTAATGTCACACATTGTGCTGTTGACAACTTTGAGAGTCTGCCTGCTTTTCATGGCAGTGATGCTAGCATAAGTCTAATCAATATTTCAACCCATATGTATTACTTTACTTGTACTGCTGAAGTTGGTGATAAGTGATGCAGATTCTTTTAAAATTAGCACTCTGCGGGATGCCTGGGTGGCTCATTTGGTTAAGTGTCCAATTCTTGCTTTTGGCTTAGGTCATGATCTCACAGATTCATGAGTTCACAGATCTCACAGCATTGAGATCTGTGCTGGCAGGTGGAGCCTGCTTGGGATTCTCTCTTCTTTCTCTGCCCCCTTCCCCACTTGCTCTGTCTCTGTCATTAATAAATAAACTTTAAAAAATAAAATAAAATTAGCATTCTGCACTTGTTATTGTGTTATATTTCTAAAGATCATACTTTAAAAATTGTTTTAAAAATTGGGGAGGGGAAAAAGTCATAAAAAGAAAATCTAAAAAACTAGGTAGATATTGAAAAAATGAGAAGAGAGGGAGAGGAGTAAAAAAGAGCTAAAAATCACCAGTCTTTTTTAGCAAAGAGAAATACTGAGTTTGCTGAAGAGATTTGGACAGTTGATAAAACTGACATATTAAAAAAATGACCCTCACATGCTATGAGAGCAAATATTGGTACTTAGGAAATCCTGGGCTCTGCCACTTACTGGTTGTGTAATACTAGGCAAATTACTTAACTTCTCTGAACTTGAGAGTTGCTAGGATTAATGTCTATAAAAGTGGCATGTTAAATTGTTTTCTGATATTATTCCTGATACTTCTGCATATTATTCCTGATAGTTTTACTTTTAGGCTATGAGATTATGAGCAGGTAAATTAAATTCTTTGAGCATAGCAGTAGACAGAACGGACGCTCAGATGTGGTGAGTTTCTCACCTCCTTTGTCTTATACAGATTTTCAGAATTTCATTCATGATATTTTTGTTTTCTGTGTCAGCCTTTACATGATATTTATGTCTTTTCCCTTTATAGTAGATATGGGCTAAACTAATATGTATGATTGTACTAGTAACATATTACATAGCTTATAAAGTAAGACTATAAATGCAGTGATAGTCTTTAGTAGCCTACTGTAAATTATTAAATTGTTTTGGACTATAAGAATTTTATTAAATAGTTTGCTTTAATGGTTGTCCTTTTTTGATCCCTTTCTTCAGATTCAGAAGTTTACAGTGAGTTTTATCCCGTGCCGCCTCCCTACAGTGTTGCTACCTCCCTTCCGACCTACGATGAAGCCGAGAAGGCCAAGGCCGCCGCCATGGCGGCTGCAGCAGCAGAAACAGCTCAGAGAGTAAGGCGATCTGATTGCTTCCTTTTGAGAATGTCGTCTAGTTATTGAGTATATTCAGTAATGTCAAAAATAGTTCTCTAAGAGTGTTCAGGTAGATTCTTTTTTAGTATTTTCTGTGCTACCACGTACGCGTGTTGTCATTTTTTGGTGAAATTGGCAATCTCCTCTTTACATCCACCCTCTCCACCGTTTCTGTTTCTGTTTATTTCTATTGATCTTCCTCCTATACTCCATCTTAGTTTGTGGGCATCCTCCTAGTCCTTATCTTTACCAATACATTTCCTAACTCTTGATTTCTCTCTTGTGTGCTGACTTTCACTCTTGTATCTTCTGACTTCCTCACTCTAGTTACCCCATCCCATTGGCCTCTTTACTGTTGATGTCCTTATTTCTCTCTTTACATAGTTTAGATTTCGTGTCCATAACTACAAATCATAAAGCAGCTTTCTCCCCCCTACTTATTTGTGTATATTAGCATAGCCAGTCTAGTGACTCTGAATGAACTCAGTGTAGGTTAATAAACACAGAAATAAGTTACAAGGTCTTCAAATTATGTTTGTCAGTTAACTTTTTAAATATGTTTTGG
This sequence comes from Suricata suricatta, assembly GCF_006229205.1. NCBI lineage: Eukaryota > Metazoa > Chordata > Mammalia > Carnivora > Herpestidae > Suricata > Suricata suricatta. The sequence continues at coordinate 27,314,706 of NC_043703.1, read as the reverse complement.
CGTTTTCACACATGCCACAGTAGGATTTTAGAATGATGGTCAAGGATTCCACCCGCCCTTTCTCCCCTTCCTGTCTTAGTAAGGGTCAGTGATACATACGAATGTTACTTCTTGGTTTGGTGAAGGAGTGACTATCTCAGTAGCGGACAGTCAACAAGATGCATGTGTGCTATTCTGCAGTCCAGTAAAAAAGCGGAAGTTACTTCATTTCAGCGTGGCTGCAAGCTGGTAGAGTTTGTTGACCTTTTTTCTTGCTTCAGACATCAGAGATGGGTATCATTTCAGTGTCCTAGATTCATCCCATTTTTTTCAGGAAAAGACACGCAAACTTACATTTACAAAGAAAGCTAGAATGAGGTGAGGGACAAAGGGAGAGAAAGGAGCTTCTGTGTGCAGTGTTCTCCTGCTGCCATTAGGCCAGAGCCTGGGGAGCAGAGTATTTGATGGGTGAATGTTTTTCCTTAATGGGTTTCTTTCACCAGTACAGCACTTTCCATGCCTGCTCCCACTCCTGTACTCCAACACAGAGAGTTAAATGTCAGCATAAATAGTTTTGGGCACATAAGTAAAGACAGCCTCAAATTTATTATTTATCCCTTTTCCCACTGAGGGGGAAAGCAAGTCTTTGTTAAGATAGTGGCATAAATATAGCTCAGTCAATAAGGAATTTTTGATGCTTGGAGGAGAGAATCATATTGAAGGAACATAGATCTGTCTGTAGAGTATGGAATTTCTGTCAAAATCAGCTCTAGGTTGCTTAGCACATACGTAGTTGTCCATGCGTTGTGTACATGCAGGCACTCTCCATGAACCAGAAGGACAGTAGTTCCTTTTTTCAGGGAGTGTCTCTCTAGAGACCTTGGGAATGGCAAAGGTCCGTAAAATAAAGATGTTAGCCAGTCTTGGGACCTCTACTGCCCTAACTTACACACAATAGGATAGAACCCTGAAAAGGAAGAGGCCAGCCTTGTCTTATTCTCTGTGGGGAAAGCAGAAAGGCGATTTTACCTTTTGGAGAGAAAACTCTGAAGTGTTACTTTTACAGCCTTTCACTGTCATCATTTCCAGTAGTATCTTGTTTTAGGAAGTACTGTGATCCCAGTCTGAACTGGAACATGTCCATAAGTAAACATTTGCTGTTTTCATTTGCTTCTAATACCATTGTAACTCCAGCTTCTGAAGATTGTGGAAAATTTCATGGAACACAAAATCTCAAGGAATGGAAGAGACTTTACATAGGTCCTTGTATAAAAACGCTTAAAAATTCATCAGTTTCTAACCCAGCACCCTGTTTTCTGCAAAAGATGATTGAATATGTGTTTCTAAACCTGATTCAGATAGATAACTGGTCTGATCAGCATTTGAGTATGCATTCAGTTATAAATGAATCCTTGCCTGGGTGATTTGAAAGCTCATTTCTTAAATCTACGCTCTTTGGGAGAATATAGGTAGTGGCCAGGAGACTTGGAAACTACTGTTTTCCACTATTTCTTGTTTCTAATGTGAGTATTGCATGTTAATTATGGGATGATTAAATAGATTGATAGACGTGAACTCATTTTCAATATTTTTATGAAAATTATTTGAATTCATATAATTCACTTGCAGCTTTTAGAACATGGCTTATTCATCAGGTAGTCTTATCTTATAACCAAATAATGAGTAGCATTTGTTTTTTTGTATCTGGTTTTAAAGTTTGTCAGTAACTTGTCTTTTGACACACAAATTAGCACTTTATAAATTGTGAGGAACTCCAGAATGAGGACCTTATGTTTACATTTCTAGCACCTCACTGTTATCTGGCACATATTTCGTATTTAATAAATTACAGTTTATTAAGTTGATGAATGCTTTTTTAAAAATTAGCAATGTGAGAAATTAGGAAGAAGGAAATACCACACTTGTTCTCTTCCAGCTTTTTATTTTAAAATATATTAGTGTCCTTTACCAGTTTTGGAATTTGTAAATCTGTGTTTTCATGTAGTAGAAATTACTTTTACTTTTTAAGCATTTTATATGAATGTTTCTCTGTTTTAATGGTTGAGTGAAATTCCATGGAATCAATTATATAGCTGTAATTTAGTAGTCAATCCTGTCTGGTTAACAGATTATTTTGAAATGTGTGTTGATGTGTCTTTGTTTTCCATTGTTAATGTTGTAAAAGATATTTTTGCACATATGTTTTCGGTCTTTTTAAAAATGATGTGTGATAATCTCGGACTGATATTTAGAAAAAATACAAAATGTTTATATTCTTGCTGTCATATTGACTGGTTTGGAGGGGCTTTAATGTTTATTTCTTGAATTAACTTGAAATTATACAAAATTTTATTATTGTGTATTTAGTCATTGCCAGTCACTGAATTTTCCATGATATATGATTGCAGAATACTTTAGGGATCTTTTGGCCCAAATAATGAGAAATATGGTTTTGAAAGTCTTTTTCTTTTAGCAGTATACATAGTGAGACTGCCATGAATATATTAGCATTTTCTTGACCAGTCTCCTGAGCCTTGGTTGCCACTGAGAAATACAAAGAGGGCCAAGTAATATTTCCATACCCAGTGTGGAACCTTGAATTTAGTGAATCTAATATTTTCTTTTCTTTTTTTAAAATTTTTACCATTTATTTATCATTGATCAACAGAGACAGAGCATGATCATGGGGGTAAGGCAGAGAGAGGGCGAGACACAGAATCTGAAGCAGGCTCCAGGCTCTGAGCTGTCAGCATAGAACCCAACATGGTGCTCGAACTCAGGAATCGTGAGATCATGACCTGAGCTGAAGTTGGATGCTCAACCGACTGAGCCACCCAGGTGCCCCCAACCCAATATTTTGTAATGGTCACTAACCATGCCCACATCTCTGCCCTGGAAAAAGACACGATCGCTCTCTTCCAAAGCCATCTGCAGTACAAACATTCTTGAAAAGATAGTACAGAAGAAGGGGAGCCATGGCCTCTACCTGGAAGACATACAGAAACATGAAGGACTCATGGAGAATGAGCTCTTGACAAGAGTCCACTGTTGATGGGCGTTTAGATCGTATCTAATCTTTTGCTCTTATTAACATTGCTGCAACAAAATATTTTTAATATATCATTTCTTATAAGTGGGAATATAATAAGTGAATTTGTACAGTACATTTCAAGAGCTGGAATTGGTGGGTCAAAGAGTGTGGGTGTGGTGGGCACTTCTTTTCTTTTTTAAAAGTTTTGATTTTAGTTCCTGTTAACATACAGTATAATATTAGTTTTGGGTGTACAGTTTAGTGATTCATCACTTACATACAACACCCAGTGCTCATCACAACAAGTGCAGTTCTTGATCCCCATCACTTTTTTGACCTATCCCCTGCCCCTCTGGTAACCATCAGTTCTCTGTAGTTAAAAAACCTCTTTCTTGGTTTCTCTCTCTCTCTCTCTCTCTTTTTCCCTATGATCTTTTATTTTGTTTCTTAAATTCACATATGAGTGAAATCATATGGTATTTGTCTTTCTCTGAATGACTTATTTCACTTAGCAAAATACTCTCTAGCTCCACATCACATTCACATCATTGCACATGGCAAGGTTTTTTTCTTTTTTATGGAGAAGTAATAATTCATTGCATGTATGTACCATGTCTTTTTTACCCATTCGTCAATCAGTGGACACTTGGGCTGTTTTCATAGTTTGGTTATTGTAGACAATGCTAGTATAAACATTGAGGTGCAGGTCTCCCTTTGAATTAGTATATTTATGTTCTTTGGGTAAATACCTAGCAGTGCAGATGCTGTATTGTAGAGTTATTTCTGTTAACTTTTTGAGGAACCTTTTTCCATACTGTTTTCTAGAGTAGCTGCATCAGTTTACATTTCCACCAACACTGCAGGAGGGTTCTGTTTTCTCCACATCCTCACCAACACCTGTTGTTTCTTGTGTTGTTGACTTCAGCCATTCTGACAGGTGTGAAGTGGTATCTCATTGTAGTTTTCATTTGCATTTCCCTGATGATGAGGTATGTTGAGTATTTTCATGTGTCTGTTGACCATCTAGATGTCTTCTTTGGGAAAATATCTATTCATGTTTTCTGCCCATCTTTTAATTGGATTATTCATTTTTGGGGTGTTGAGTTTTATAAGTTCTTACACCTTTGTTAGATATGTCATTTGCAAATATCTTCCCCATTCCATAGTTTGCCTTTTAGTTTTCTTGTTTCCTTCGCTATACAGAAGCTTTTTACTTATTTTTGTTTGTTTGTTTGTTTTTGAGAGAGAGAGACAGAGCACAAGTCGGGGAGAGACAGAGAGAGAGGGAGACACAGAATCTGAAGCAGGCTCCAGGCTCTGAACTGTCAGCACAGAGCCTGACGTGGGACTTGAACTTCTGAGCCACGAGATTATGACATGAGCTGAAGTGGGACGCTTAACTGATTGAGCCACCCAGGCGCCCCTATTTACTTACTTAAAAAACTTTTTTTGAGAGAGAGACAGAGTATGAATGGGGTAGGAGCAGAAAGAGACAGACCCAGAATCCTAAACAGGTTCCAGGCTCTGAGCTGTCAGCACATAGTAGCCCTGGCTGGGGCTCAAACTCATGAACTGAGAGATCCTGACATGAGCCAATGTTGGATGCTTTACTTACTGAGCCACCTAGGCACCCCAGAAGCCTTTTATTTTGATCAAGTCCCAATAGTTTATTTTTGCTTTTTGTTTCCCTTGCCTCAGGAGAGATACATCTAGTAAGAAACTGCTACAGCTAATGTCAAAGAGGTTACTGCCTGCCTGGATTTTCCTCTAGGATTCTAATGATTTCAGGTCTCAGATTTAGGTCTTTCATCCATTTTGAGTTATTTTTGTATATGGTATAAGAAATTAGTCCAGTTTCATTCTTCTGCATGTTGCTGTCCAGTTTCCCCAACAGCATTTGTTAAAGAGATGTCTTTTTCCCACTGGTTATTCTTTCCTGTTTTGTCAAAGATTAATTGACTATATTTTTGTGGGCTGTACATTTTTATTTTTGATAAATATTGCCAGACTACCAACCATGGAGGTGATATAATTTAGACTCCACTAATGATCATGAAATTCCTCTTTCCCATTGGATGCAAATGCACAGTGTCAGTCACATCTTTCTTGGTATCGTTTTCATTAATCCAGTATGCAGTTTTTATCTTTTTTGTTTAACCCTTTTCAAGGGTGCCCATGAAAAATTTATTCTTGCTAATGTTTTTGAATACTTATTGTGTGCCTGATATTATACTCTGTATCATTTTGTCTGTACAACAAATTGAGGACATTTGATTTTATTTAAATTTTTATCTTTATACTTAAGATAATAAAGTTATAGTTAGTTTTTAGTGAGCTGTTCTAATGTTATATGTTTTACAGATTCAGGAGGAAGAGTGTCAACCAAGAGATGACTTTAGTGATGCAGACCAGCTCAGAGTGGGTAATGATGGGATTTTCATGCTGGCATTTTTCAGTAAGTTTTTTCATTTCCAGATTGTTTTTTTGGATATACTGGCCGTGTGTGTATTTAAAGTAATATAGATAGTGAAGAAAAGCAAATATTGTTAATGTGTGTCTAGTTAGCATAAAGTATAAATTGTTTCTGATATATGATCATATGAGACAATACAAATCCTAGAATTTAGTAAACATGCACAGCTGTGTATTACAGTCATTATGCTAGATGTTGACTATATAGAGTTATATAAGCATATTTAAGCTAAATACGTTTTTGCATGAGGAATGTTGCATGTTCATGCAGTGATGTAGGGCCATGCAGAATGAAACTATAACTTCTGCTTTTGGGGCAAAGGACTTCCATTTGAGTGTCTTTAAAAAGCAGGATAGAAGGGTTGGAAAAGGAAATATTCTGGGCAACTGGAATAATGTGATTTGAGACACAAAAGAATGCAGGTATGTCTTCTTTGGGGACAGTGAGTAGTAAGTAATTTGAAGACCAGAAACCTGAAGTAAGATTTTTTTTAACATGTTGGCAGAATTCTTAGTTTAATATCTGACCTTACTTATATAAAGTATACTTTATACTTTGAGAGAAGACTGTATTATAGTCTTATTATTTCAATTCCTAATACAGGGATTGACATAGAATATATTCAGCAGATAGTATTATGATACTTGAATTGTTTAATTGCTGAAATTAAGTTTTGGAAACCCAATATTCATGTAAGTAAATTTCTTAGACTGATAATGGTGAACTTCTGCCCTCAACCTGGTTAAATGACCAAGCTCTCACAGAGCTCTTACCTAATTCCTTTTAACTGACTGAGCCACCCAGGCACCCCCTTATTTAATTCCTTTTAGGTATAAAGTTTATTTTGATAATAAAATTGGGGAATAGTTTACTTATTTAAAGTATCATATTCAAATTTAAAAACAGAAAATACTTCTTGAGCTGAGTTACTTTGGAGTCTAGGAAATCATTAATCCTCCATTTTGAAATCATTTCTTCTTTTCTTTCATTTCACCTGCTGAAGAATAGAAGTAGATAACCACTCAGAAATGGGTAGGTGAGTGGGAAGGCAACCCGCTAATGTATATGCAATATTTAAATCTTGTAGTTTTAGTTAAAATTTGTAGTTAGATACAATGTTGGGTACAATAGAAAGGAACACTTTGGCTATAAATAACTACTGTCTTATACTATTAGTCTAGTAAATTGGCTTTTTTCTTAGTTTTAGTTTAACTGGTAAGCCTTTATTATTAAGTCTATCCACATATTTTGCTAAGGGTAGGGTAAATATTAATTCCTTTAATGGTTATAGCTTTAAAAAACCTAAATTGGAAAAGAGAATTTAAATTAATTGTACTATTTTTAGTATGAATACCCATTTCTTAGGAATAAAAACGTGATTTAATACCGTCTAGTTGACTCAGAGCTTAGTGATTATTTCTCCATTTCTAGATTTCACTTAACCCTACTATCTTCTTTTTAAACTTTATTTTTCTTTTTAGATCTGAAAACATTTTGTTGATATGAGAATGTTGTGTTTGGCAACCTAGACATGTAGTTGACCTTATTTGGCCTGTGGTGATATATTAATTAGTATAAAGATACTGAATATATTTAGTGTAAATCACCTTTTATTACATTTTTACTTATTAATGTCTCTCTACTTTTTTTTAATGTGTCCTCTTCTACAAGTACTGCTCCAATATTATAAGAGTAAAATTGTATATTATTTTCAGACTTCATCTCCTAATACATTTTTTTCTGGTAGGCTATAGGCCAGTATTTGAGCTTACTTGCTTTGGTAAGCATAGATTTATTTGCAATCACTACCATCTAGTGGCTGTTCTTCAGATTGCAATTTCGTATACTTTTCATGCTTTTTCAACTAATAGTAGCTGTGGTCTGGATTCTGTTCTATTTCCTGTTGCTGTGGTTCAGAAACCTTAGATTTTTTAAAATTTCTTCAGTTTTTAAGTTTAATTTCAGTATAGTAAACATACATAGTGTTACATTAGTTTCACGTGTACAGTATAGTGATTCAGCAGTTCTGTACATTCTCAGTACTCCTCATAAGTATCCTCTTTAATCCCCGTCACCTGTTTCACCCTGTCTGCCCCCCCCCATCCCCCACCCCGACCCATCTGGTAACCGTCAGCTTGCTCTCTATACTTAGGAGTTTGTTTCTTGGTTTGTTTCTCTCTTTCTCTCTCTTTTTTTCCTTTGCTTGTTTGTTTCTTAAATTCCACATGAGTAAAATCATGTGGTATTTGTCTTTCTATGACTTACTTCACCTAGGCTTATACTCTCTAGCTTTATCTATGTTGTTGCAAATGGCAAGATTTCTTTTTTTTTTAAGCATTTATTCATTTTTGAGAAACAGAGAGTGCAAGCAGGGGAGGGGCAGAGAGAGAAGGAGACACAGAATCCGAAGCAGGCTTCAAGCTCTTAGCTGTTGGCACAGAGCCCAGTGTGGGGCTTAAACCCACGAGCCATGAGATCATGAGCTGAGCCAAAGTTGGACACTCAACCTACTGAACCACCCAGGTGCCCGGAGATTGATCGATCTTTCTTTCTTTTTCTCTCTTTCTTTCCCTTCCTTCCTTCCCTCCTTCCTTTTTTTGTGGCCAAATAATATTACTGTGTGCACCTCATCTTCTTTATCCTGTGGATAGACACTTGGGCTATTTTCATAATGTGGCTATTTTAAATAATGCTGAAATAAGCATAGGGGTTCATATATCCTTCTGAATTCGTGTTTTTATATTGTTTGGGTGCATACTCAGCAGTGTGATTCCTGGATCATAGGATAGTTCTGTTTTTCACCCTTTGAGGAACTTCCATGCAGTTTTCCGTAGTGGCTGCACCAGTTTGCATTCCTTCCAGCAGTGTGTGATCGTCCCTTTTTCTCCACATCCTCACCAGCTCTTGTTGGTTGTCAGAAATAGGTTTTCTTTCATATGGTTGAAAACTTAAGCATTTCAAGTAGTAAAAGTTGTCTGAATAAAAACTACAGTGAATACCAATAAGAATATTTGTTAAAACTTTTTAGTGGCTTAATTCTTGACTTCTCTGTTTCAACATCTATTTTTCAGTGTCTTAAAAGTTTACACATAAATTTGGCAAAATAATTGCATGGTCATGTTCAGAAAATGTAAAGAAAGAAATTTATGTATCCCTTGATAATTTTTGCTTTTCATAATCCCTTGAAGTATCATAGCAAAATGCCTCATGCATGCCTAACTTGCTTGTTTAACAGACTTCTTAAAAGAATGGAATGGAAGTCATTCCATTTTAGTTAAAAGCTAGAAATTAAGATTTTTTTTTATTAATAGTTTATTACCAAGTTGGTTTCCATCTAACACCCAGTGCTCTTCCCCACAAGTGCCCCTCTCCATGACCATCACCCCCCTTCCCCTTCCCCCCTCCCTCTTCAGCCCTCAATTTGTTCTCAGCATTCAAAGGTCTCTCATGATTTGCCTCACTCCCTCTCCCCAACTCCCCCCCCCCCACTTTCCCCATCTCATGGTCCCCTGTTAGGTTTCTCCTGTTAGACCTATGAGTGACAACATATGGTATCTGCCCTTCTCTGTCTGACTTATTTCGCTTAGCATGACTCCCTCCAGGTCCATCCATTTTGCTACAAATGGCCGGATTTCATTCTTTCTCATTGCCATGTAGTATTCCATTGTGTATGTATATACAACATCTTCTTGATCCACTCATCAGGTGATGGACATTTAGGCTTTTTCCCTGATTTGGCTATTGCTGACAGTGCCACTATGAACATTGGGGTACATGTGCCCCTATGCATCAGTACTTCTGTATCCCTTGGTAGATCCCCAGCAGTGCTATTGCTGGGTCATAAGGGAGTTCCATGGATAGTTTTTTGAGGAACCTCCACACTGTTTTCCAGAGCGGCTGCACCAGTTTACATTCCCACCAGCAGTGTAGGAGGGTGCCTGTTTCTCCACATCCTCGCCAGCATCTGTAGTCTCTTGATTTGTTCATTTTAGCCACTCTGGTGTGAGGTGGTATCTTAGTGTGGTTTTGATTTGTGTTTCCCTGATGCTGAGTGATACTGAGCATCGTTTCATGTGCCTGTTGACCGTCTGGATGTCCTCTTTGGAGAAATGTCTGTTCATGTCTTCTGCCCATTTCTTCACTGGATTATTCGTGTTTCAGGTATGGACTTTGGTGAGTTCCTTGTAGATTTTGGATTCTAGCCCTTTATCCGATATGCCAGAGAAATTAAGATTTAATTCATTGGATAATTGATAGTCTGGAAATGACCTTGAACTCCAGTGCTTAAGAATATAATAGACTCTGTTTGGAAAACTTTGCTTCTAAGGTTTATTCTTACCTTTTATACTTACTGTTGTGGTCTCTGTGGTGTGAACATTTTGTAACTTTATTAAATGAGACCTTGTTACATCATGGAAAGAGCTTTGAAAACAAAAAATCGAGTTGAGTCTTATTTATATCCGTGTTGTAACTTTAAATTTTAACTTGTTTTGAGCATTAGTTTCTTCATAATGGGCTGGTAGCAGCTGCCTTTCAGGGTTTTTGTGAGGTTTAGAGGTGATATCATTAAAGCATTTGCCCAGATGCTGAAATACGTTAGATACGATGTGCTCTTCTCCGTGTGCCATGTCAGGATGCCATGATCTAGTTACGTCTTAGTACTGGTACTCGTCACCTGAAGGTGGTGTCTGCCGGCTTTCTTCACTGTAAAGTTTTCCCCTTTGTGATTAAGAAGTATCTTGTGGCTTTTGAAAATTTAAAAGTAAAGTCTTATTCTAAGGTAACTCTAGTGTACAGTATTGCTTTCTAAGCTGTCCTGTTGGCCCTCTTTCTATAGATGGGAGGTATATATAAGAACGAGATCACTGGATATAAGATGTGAAAGACTTGGATGCTCCTATCCTACCGATACCTCTTACTTGCTTTGTGAGTTTATGTGGCACTTTGCTGCTCTAGGTCTCAATTTGTCCTTCTGTAAAATGGAATTAATTATAACCTTGCCCTTCTTAAAAGGCTAATGAGAAGATCAAATAAGTTAAATATGTGAAATGTCATAAATTATGGAGTGCTGTTAGGTGAAGTTAGCAGTAATGTTCTCCTTCCACATCATTAATTGAGAATTCACCTTTGACATTATTTAAACTGATTGGCAGCCTTCTTTCAAATGTCATTAGCCTGTCTGACTCACTTTCATACAAAGAAGGGCACTGTGCATGTGACTGTGGAGAGTGTAATTGGAGCAACATTTTACATTCTTTAGCAACTTTTCACACATAATTGCCCTGCTTCCTAGCTGCTTGCTCCCCCCAGATCGTAACTTTTTCCATAAAATATAGGTTATAGAATCCTGTTGCTTCTTTGGATTCCATGTTGGGCCTTGCTGTGTGGGGACTAGGTGCTGTTTGCCTTTTAAGCTTCCTATTTCATCTTTGGTTTTCAGAGAAACATGGCACCAAAGAAGTAAAGCTGAAAGAAAAGTGTTCATATCTTTTTTCCTAGGTATGTTATATTCACCTGCCTCTACTACATGTTTCTTTTATGGATTTTACATACTTAAGGTTTAGCGTGTGTTTATTTTCTGTTTTGCCAATTCAGACATGTCATAGAGGATTCAGAATTGAGTGCTTTTGCCTCTTCTATACTTTTAGGACCAATTCAGCTTTGTTTGCTATCTAATAGGCCAACGGCCATAAAAAGTCAATCTGTTGGGGCCCTGGGTGGCGGTCAGTTAAGCATCTGACTTTGGCTCAGGTCATGATCTTGTGGTTTGCGAGTTCAAGCCCTGCATTGGGCTTTCTGCTGTCAGCACAGAGTCCACTACAGATCCTCTGTCCCTGTCTCTGCCCCTACCCTGCTTGTGTTCTATCTCAAATATAAAGTAAACATTAAGAAAAATTTAAAAAACAATCTATCCACACTCAAGTAGTCCCCAACTTTATTGTTTTCCTAGTGCTTAAATCAGCTACAGATGGATAAAGTTATGTATTAGTCGTTTTGAGCTGCTGTAACAAAATCTGGGTTTCTTTTTTTTTTATGTTTTTTTATTTATTTTTGATACAGAGAGAGACAGAGCATGAGTGGGGGAGGGGCAGAGAGAGAAGGAGACACAGAACCGGAAGCAGGCTCCAGGCTCTGAGCTAGCTGTCAGCACAGAGCCTGATGCGGGGCTGGAACCCACGAACGTGAGATCTGACCTGAGCCGAAGTCGGAGGCTTAACCGACTGAGCCACCCAGGCGCCCCCAAAATCTGGGTTTCTTAAACAGTGGAAATTAATTTTCTCACAGTTTTGGAGGCTAGAAGTCCAAGATTAGAGTGCTGCAAAATTCAGTTTCTGGTGAGGGGTTCTCTTTCTGTCTGTGGACAGCTGTCTCCTTGCTGAGTCTCACATGGTGTCTTTTCTACCTGTGTAAATGTAAATTTTTTTATTTTAAAATGACATGAAGTTATTACATAAAGCTGTTGCATGTTTTCTCCACAGATAACACAAATATTAACCAATTGGATGTAGAACTGCATGTCTAATAGTATATTCTATGATGATGGAAGTATTCTATATCTCTGCTGTCTAATATGGTAGCTACAAGCCAGATGTGACCATTGAGCACTTGAAATGTGGCTAGTGTGACTGAGGGACTAAATTCTAAAGTTCATGTAGTTTTAATTAATTGAAGTTTAAATATACCCCCACTGTAGAGCAGGGTAGGCTCCTGGAGCAAGTGAAAGAAGCAGTGTGGCTGGTGGCACTGGATGACACAGGTGTAGAGGACAGCAAAGTGCTGAACAGTATCTGGGTTTATAGGAAAAAGTGGAGTGTTAACAAGTTTTATTTCCATTAGTATTGCCTGAAGTTTTTTGGGGGGGCGGGGGGAGATGCAGCCTATTCTGTAAAGAGATCATCTTGTATGGGTAGTAAGAATGGCTAACATTTCTTTAGCTATCACCATGTGCCAGGTTCTGTACTGTGTTAAGCTCTTTAAATTCATTGTCTCACTTAATCCACTTATCAGCCTTGTGAAGTAGTACTACAGGTCAATGAACTGTGGCTCACCGAAATCAGCAGTGAATCCAAAGTCATTTTTATCTAGTGAGTGAATATACTGTGACTCAAACACAGACAGATCTCTTATTTCAAAGTTCATTCACCTGACTGTTGTACCATATAACATAGCTTACTATAAATGATCAAGAAAACATTAGGAGAAAGAAGAAATTGCACATTAGGAAGGAAGAAATTACAGGAGTGGGGAAATTGCTTTGAAGAAATAGCTGTTTCATTTAAATTTATCCTAAAATGTTTCCTCTTTGTCTTCAGAATTCTGAAGAAGTCAGCATTTCTCTAGGTAATTTACTTTGTTTACCCTGAGTGTTGGGTGGAGATATTTGGGGTAAGAGGATGGGACTGAACAGGACCAAAGTTCTGTTCAAATTGATCCTCAGTTTGATTATTGTTATGTTATTATATTGGTAATGTTACTATCTTGTACACAGGGCACTCTGATTATATCTCAAGGACCTGTGTCAGAATGGTTTCTGCTGCAAATAATAGAAAACCTCACTCAACTATTTTAAATAGTTAGGAGATTATCTCATAAAACAGAAAATCTATACACAAGCAGATCTCAGCCACAGCAAGTATCAGCACTGTAGCTCTGCTCCTCTTGGGTCTCCTTCATTTTCTAGCCCACTTGGAGTTACAGGTTCATCCTCAGGCTGATAGCAAGATCCTCTCAGTGGTTCCAGGTATCCCATCCAAACAAGACATTTGGGGGAAAGGAATATTTTAAAAAATCTATCTATCTATTTAGTAGAAATTCACAAACGAGGCAAGAGTGTAATAAATCTCTATCACTCAGCTTCAACAGTGATCGATTTAGAGCCACCGTTATTTAACCTATATTCCATTCTCCATCTCCTTGATGTGTCTTTAAGAACCGAGGAATGGTTTTCAGAAATTCTATTTCAAAAAAAATTTGGCAGGGAGTTTGGCTCCTGTGATTTTTTTTCTCCCTCAGACTACTCAGGATTCACCTTTTAGGGTTACGTTAGCTTTCCCTAAAATAAAGACTCTGTAGGTGAGTGGATTCTTCAGGAGGGGGAGAAATGGGTTTTGTTAGGTAGGAGGAAGAGTTAGTGAATAGTATCTTCTCTGGAAGGGATTTTATAATTATGTGGCTCATCTTTAATATTGCTTTCTTAAAAATTCAGTTTTGTTGGCTAATTGCTTAGTCTGGGCTTCTTGGGTGGGATTGCATGGGAGCTACCTTGTGACTTGGTTTATTAGCTGGTTTAAAAATGCAGTTTAGGGGCACCTGGGTGGTTCAGTTGATTAAGTGTTTGACTTCAACTCAGGTCATGATCTCACAGTTTGTAGGTTCGAGCCCCGCGTCAGCCTCTGTGCTGACAGCTCAGATCCTGGAACCTGCTTGGGATTCTGTGTCTCCCTCTCTCTCTCTGCCCCTCCTCTACTCATGCTGTGTTTCTCCCTGTCTCAGTAATAAAGAAACATAAAAGAAATTTAAATAAATAAATAAATAAATAAACAAACTGGCTCCAGCTCCTTAAAAGCACAACCAGAGGTTGCGAGGCTCTAACCAACACGCAGCCTGGAGAAAACCCAAGGAAGTAACAGAACCTCAGTGTGCACACTCTGCGGATGGAAGGTCATCTGGAAATATCAATCAAAATAATAAATGTTTTTTTAAAAATGCAGTTTACCATTGGTGATAAATTTTAAGGAGTTGATTCCCCTTGGCCATACTGACTAGAAACTAGGCTTACCTGTTTGTTAATCTATAGTAAATACCTGATACATTTGCAAAAGGTAAACTATAGTCTCTAAAGAAGACTTAATCGGTACAGAGTCAACCGAGAGTGTTATTTCCATTGTGCAGTAAAGTAGTGTTAATACTATGTCTCTGTTAATTTGTTTCCAAAGTGTGGTCTTAAAAAGAACTTATTTCTCTTGCTTTTAGTGGCATTTATTTTCAACTGGCTTGGATTTTGTTTATCCTTCTGTATCACCAATACCATAGCTGGAAGGTATGGCGCCATATGTGGGTTTGGACTTTCATTGATCAAATGGATCCTTATTGTTAGGGTGAGTATTGTGATAGTGTCTATTACTTTTATCTCTAAAGTTAAAATATATCAAGTTCTGTCTATGGTTCATGAATGTTCATTTTGTATATAGGAATTCAATTATTTTGAGACTTATTCTTATCTTTTATACTTATTGTAGTGATTTCTGTGGGGTGAACATTTTGTAACTTTATTAAATGAAAACTTGTCACTACCTGGAAAGAGCCTTGAAAACAAAAAAGGTTGAGTTTGAGTCTTATTTATGTCCATGTTCTAACCTTAAATTTTTAAATTGTTCTGAGCATTAGTTTCTTCATAATGGATTGGTAATAGTTGCTTCTCAGGATTTTTGTGAGGTTTAGAGGTGATCTCATTAAAGCATTTGCCCACTCACTGCACAAATGTGGTCAGTAAAGTGTGTCTGTGACTGTTGTGATCAGTCAAAACATAGAAATTTCTATCAGTTAGTAAAATTATTATGGATTTAGTGATTTTCTCACTCTTTTTTGGGGGGGGGGGAGTGGGTAGCATTAAGAACTCAAAAGTAAAGTAAGGCCTTTGAGGTGTCTATCAGAATGCTCCTTTTCCCCATTATGTTCCTTCTCAGCCTCTCTTCTCATTTCTCTATTCCGGGGATTCCCCCTCCGTCTCCTAATCATTTAGGAGATGGCGTGTAGGAGATAATGCCAAGTCCTTTTCTTTCTCCCCCTCAGCAGCTTATCCCATAGTAATTCTCTGTAACCATTCACCCACAGTAAGTAGTGTTGTTAGTATAGCTTCCCCCAGCTCTTTACCTTTGCCTTTTGAAGGCTCCTTTTGGCTCCTTTTTACAAAGCTTTTCTCTAGTTTCTTTAGGGTAAGGCCTAGAAGAATGATCAAGAGTGCCTTTATTTACTGTTTGAATAAGTTTTCTTAAAAGTAACCCACACATTTAAGTGCTATTGTATAATTGATCAAATGCATAATTTTGACAAATCATGTTCATTTAAACATTGATTCTAGTTGAATGGGTTAGATACTCCTAAAATATTCAGTAGAATCACCAGTAGAGTCACACACTAAAATAACAGCTTCTCTTAAGTGCTTCACACACTTTAGTAATGCACCCACATCATCAAATAGATTACAAAAATTAAAACTGGGTTTAATGTGTTTCTGCATTATTTTTAAACTTATCTACCTCCCAGAGTTTCAGTAGTCTTACCAGACCTTGTCTCTGTTCAGACCAGATGAAGGTTTTGCTTACTAATCAGTTGATTCTTGGGCGGGACCTATTGCATGGCTTCTTCTGAGGTTATTAAAACTAGAGCACTGTAAGAACAGGCCTCTGGCAGATTCTTTATCTAATTTCATTTCAAAAAATGCGGAGTGGATTCCCACTATTAGCAGAAATCTCTTAGGGTGTTATGGAGCATATGAATATAAAGAGATGATCTCTGCCCTTGCAGAAGTTAAACTTCAAAAGAGTTGAAGTTAGATATGTCCATTGGCTATGGTTATGTTAGTAATAGAATTAATTAGTTATTTAAGTAGGATTTTTCATCTTAGTCACAGAACACAAAATCATTTGAGGACTGTTTTTTCAGTTCTCCTAAACTTACTGTGTGTATTCTGAATTTATAAAAACAGAAAGTAGTCCATTATATGCAACCTATGCCTTAGAGGTATTAGCGTCTAATTCTTCATATACATCGGTAAGGTATATACTAGCATCAAGTTTGAACAGCAGGACAACTTAGTTTCCCTTCATAATAGTGGTACCGAGGGGTACCTGACTTGCTCAGTCAGAAGAGCATGTGACTCTTGATCTCAGGGTCGTGAGTTCTAGCCTCACATAGGTGTGGATATTACTAAAAAGAGTAAACTTAAAAAAAATTCATAAAGTGTGCCTTTAAAAAAAATAAAGTACTGCTGCTGAGTTAAGGTTAATGTTATGCCATTAGTGTATGTTGAGAATTGATACAAGAAAAGGATTTTTAAAGATATTTTGTATACAGTAATAATAACTGCCATTCATTGAGTACTTACTGTGTTCCAAGCACAGATTTCTTTACCAACATCAGATTCTTGACCCACTACCTGTATCAGTGATGCTCATGACAGTGCAGCCATTTTATTGATGAGGAAGATAAAAATTAAACAAAAAAAGTCTGTTAACTTGCTCCATGTCACCTAGTTTGTATGTGGATTAGAATCTAGTTTGGTCCCAATTCAGTGTCTGTTCTCCTGGTTCTGTCACTGCCTCTGTGACACTGCATTGTGACTTTTCTTATAATGCTCCAGGCAGTAAATTCCCGTGGAGCCCAGTGCTGAGACAAAGGGTTTCTCCTAAAAGCCTGATGTTTTATTTTATTAGACAATAAGTAATTTATAAATCATTCTGCAGCTTTTCTTTTTGTTTCTGAGTTGCCATGAACCTCAGATTTAACATAAATCTCTTTAGTCAGTTCTGGTATTATTTCTGTCCAGGGCTTTTGATCTTTTTATTATTTGTTTGAAAATGCATATGTGTTTTTTAAAAACTAACAACTCTTTTTGAAAGTAGACAGGATGTAAACAATAAAATGCTGGTGTTACATTAATAAAATAAAATTAGATAAATTCCTGTTGTTGGTTAATTTTTATTTTCTAAAATTTGAGTTTTACATCCTGGGATTGGCCAGCCAACATGATGGATTTATTCATTAAAAAAAAAAAAACAAAAACCCAACTTGGCTCAGCCCTGTAACTGTTGGTATAGATTTTTGCTCATTCATTAATGACTTCAAAAGCTTATTAGTTTATCCTTTTTGCATAATGGACTTTTACAAAGTCTCTCTTTGACTTCGAGGTGAGGGTAATTATGTTTTTCACCCAGAAGTAAATAAAGACTAGCTTTAGTAAATATTTTTGGTTAGAATGATGATGTTCTTTTCTGGTTGTCTCTTGCCAGTAAGTATTACTTATTAAATATATTCTAAAATATATTTTAAAAATTAGTTAAATGTATTGATTTGCTTCTTTATTTCATTTTGTTCATATAGACTCTAAAACCCATCTGAAAATCTTTTTTATTTATAATTAGTAATCACTTGATTAAAAAGTATAGTTCAGTCCTACTTTTACAAGCTATGTTTTCCTAATTTTTTAGCTCTTGTACATATTTTAATTATGTAGGAGTCTGGAATTTGCATGTATAATGGTACTTTAAAATTTTTAATCTCTGAAATTCTGAAACTGTAAGCTGAGAGTTTAGATTATAGTTGATTTATTAATTGTAAATACTTCCTATGGGAATACTTAAAGGTTTTAAAAAATAGATTTAGATAATCTTTAGTACATATGCTTCCTCAGTAGGACATTATTTATAATTTAAAAGAATTTTGGTTATTATCAAACCTATTACAGGATTTTTAAAAATGCTTTTTTTGGAAAATACCAATGGATAGTTGGAAATAATTACCAAAAAATAGTTGGAGATAGATACTTCTAATTTCAGATTTGAGGGCAAGTCTCCATTCAACAAAATAATTTTTAGTTAAATCAGATTCAGTATGGAGACAATGGAAACAGTAGATAAAACAATGTAATTTTTAATAGTTTTAGACTAGGTTACATTACTTTCAAAAACAACTATTTGGAGCATTGTTTCGGTACTAAAGAGTAATAGGGAAGAATTATCTGAAGTAACTCTGAAGAAAATTAGCCTGACTTTTTAAAAAACTTTTTTAAATAATTAAAATCATGATGTCCAGAGTCTAATCAAGGAAGAGATACCTGTGTTCCGTGTCCTGAAACTCTTGCCTTCCCATCTGCCTGTTCATATTCTCATTTCACAGAGCATATAAAACTGTCGTGGTTGGTCACTGATAGGAACTGTTGAAATGCCACTTCAAGGTTCATTTAGCTGTTCTCAGCTCACTGTGGGGAACTGAAGACTGGAGCATCTAGCTTGAAAATAAAAAGAGTCTAATGAGTTGGGGGTCTTTATGCGCCTAGTATTCTTGGCAGTGATTAACAGTAGGGGGTGTACAGAAGGTCAAAAGCTCTTCTTTTTAGAGGTCAGCCGAACATCCCCGTCTGATAAGATTAAACTAATGTGGCTTTTGGTGTTAATATCTAAAGCAGCGGGTTGCTGTAGTGTGTTTGGGAATGGTAGTTGTGGCTTTGAAGGATTATGAAGAAAGAACTGACATGTGAACTCTTTAATGAGAAAGTTGGATTCAGACACATAGAATTTACCTTTCTTTCTTACAAGCATCTTGAAATTGATTTTTTTTCTAAAATATTTTATATGTTTGTTAGCTATTGTATAAAAGATTTTAAAGAGGTTTTTCTCTCAAGTAATTACGTATGTATTACATAATAAGTAATTGTATATGTATTACATAATGTATTAAGCACTTTTTTTCTCTGTTCTTTCAAGTGCTAGAGATTATTTGAGGTACATCATTCTGAAATTGAGGCTAATCTATGATTTTCAAATTCAGACACATAAATATGGTTAATATATTTATGTTCACTCCATAGTTTTCTGATTATTTTACTGGATATTTCAATGGACAGTATTGGCTTTGGTGGATATTCCTTGTACTTGGTAAGTTTATTCCTATTTCAGTTTAATTTGCATTTACTTTAATTTTGATATTTCCTCAAATTGTAAGATGTAAACCCATTGTGTTGGAACTTAAGTGGTAATAATTTTTCTACTGTAAAGTTCTCCTATCCAAGCACTTAAATCATCTAAACTATTTGGATAATTATACAGAGCACTCTAGGTTTTGGATTTAAAATCCAGAGCCTGTTGATTTAAAGTGTCAGTGGTTAGATGATAATTAAATACTATAAAACTTGAAAATCCTAAAATGATTTAAAAAACGTCTTCAGCATTTATTTTGGAAAATATACATGCATAATTTCTTCTAATGATTCCAGGAAAAGTTGAGAGTAGGATAGTTGGATGTTCTGTGCCTTTACTTATTTTTGGAACATTGGAACGTTCTTAAACTTTTGAAGCATACCCTGCATTAATCTTTAATCAGCCAGGCAGAAGACTTCATGCCTTATGATCACAGTACTTTGTTGAGTTTTCTTCTTACAAGGCATGTCCTATTATTAATATCGATGACTTTTATGGACTTCCAATTTTTGTTGCCTGGTGATGTTCACTTTTAGATGTATGATAAGTTAATCTTAAAATCACATGATGCCTTTAATCCACATTTCAGATTTATTTACTGACATGAAGAATGTACTCAAGTTAAAAAGCCCACATTTCTCTAGTAACATTATTATTGTACCAGAAAATAGCATTTCAGTAGGTGGCAGTGTTTGCATTGAGTTTTTGTTTAGTCCTGCTATTGGGTCTTTAGGATCTTTACGGAAACAAATTCATACAGTTAGATAAGGTCACTAAAGATCCTGTATTCTTTCTCTAATAATTATAGTGAAATTATTCTGGTGTTGTGATTTTGTTAGGGAGCCAGACTCCTACGAGGGTTTAGGCAGTTTTTTGTATTGGTAATTGTGTTCTGACTGCCTGAATTCTGTGCTCATTATTGAGCTGCTTATTTAACAGTGAAAAAGTCTATAAAGTCTGTTAGGTGTTTAAGCATATTAGGTGAGTATATTTGCTTCTAAATATGTTTTAAAGGATTGGACCTTAGGAAGGTAACTGTAGGCCTGAGTAGAATGCAGAGGATGACCTCATTTCCACATCAGAACCGCATATCTAACATTTAGGGAACTATGAAAAGTTAATCCATGATAAAAATGTTGTTCTCACATATACTCAGAAGAATATTGAGTACATTGTAGAATACTGAGAAATAATAGTTGCTGAATGATTAGTTTCTAGATATGAATGGCCTTATTTTAGAAAATGACTGAGCAGAACAATGTCTTAGAAACAGCAGTTTTCAGAGACAAAAGAAGGGATTTCACAAATAATTTTGGTTTACATTACTCAATAATGCTTTTACATTTGGATCACAATAGCATTATCTTTGAACAGCATCTGCAAGGGCATGAGGGGGGAATTCGGAGGGGGAGTCCCAAATGGAAGGAGTTTAGGATATGGGAAGCAGATGTGATCAGATTTAGCTGAAATTTATACCGCTTGTTTAAGTCATTACTTGTATATCTTCTTTTTCATTTATTATATCCACGCTCTTTTTTTTAGTGCTTTGGTGACTTTCTTGCATTTGGGGTATGAATTTAGTTTAGGACTTTGCATTTTAAATGGACAGACTCTTCCTCTTGATGAGGAAAGCTGTATGTGTATATGTCTTCTCTTTTTGTTTTACAACACCCCCCCACCATTACTAGTTAAATATTTACTGAAATTAGTAAATGTTTCCCTTAGAATTCTTTATTTTAATATTTTTTTGTTTATTTTTGTGAGAGAGAGAGAGCATGAGCAAGCTAGCATGAGCAGGGGAGGGGGAGGGAGAGGGAGAGAGGGAGACACAGAATCCAAAGCAGACTCCAGGCTCTGAGCTGTCAGCACAGAGCCCTATATGGGGCTCAAACTGACAAACAGCCCATGACCCAAGCCGAAGTCAGAGGCTCAACTGACTGAGCCACCCGGGTGCCCCTCCCTTAGAATTCTATGCTTAATAAGTATATCAGAGAATTTACTAATAATGCTAATGCATTTTATGGTTAGCTGATATTTTTTATCTGCAACTTTAAAGCATTTCACAGGCATTGTTTTATTAATTACTCAGGAGACTGTTATATAAATGGCTGTTATTTAAAATTCTTGTTACAGTGAATACTGAAATAGATATAATAAGATCTATCCCAAATCATATAAGAAATCACGAGTGGTTGCTCTGTAAGTCTTTCCTGTTCTTATCTAAATTTGTATTATAAATTACTCTTTTATTATTACTTGAAAATAAGAAGTAATAGTTAAAATTATTTATGTAACACACATTTTCAAATGCAGATTTCATAGATGACAGGCACTTGATATTGCTAGACAGGCTTATTGGTTTTATCCCACAGTTGTTAGCAAATTACATGCATATATTCTTTCTTGAATACTTTGTATCAGTAAATATGTCTTAGTTTGTGCTTAGTAGTTGTACAAGTTGAAAAGTTTCATATAGGGGTGCCTGGGTGGCTCAGTCAGTCAGTCCGACTTCAGCTCAGGTCATGATCTGAATCGTGAATTCAAGCTGCACATCAGGCTCTGCACTGACCACAACAGCGTACTTGGGATTCTCTCTCTTTCTGCCTCTCCCTGTCATGCAATTGCTTATTCTCTCTCTCTCTCTTTCTCAAAATAAACACACTTAAAAACCCAGAGATTCTTTAAAAAAAACTTCATATAAAAATGGGATTTCTGTGAGTTAAATGAGATTAAGTGCATTAGGTAACTTTCCTATTTAAAGAAATGGAATAAATGTGGATTTTTGTATAATTCTGGATTTTCATGGCTGGATACATCTGGACTTAACAAACTGAAAGAATTTTTGGGACGCAGTAAACTTTTATTAAAATTTTCCATGATGGAATTACCATTATCATGTAAAATAGATTATTGAGTGAATGGAATTTTACAGATTAAATTCTTTAAGCCAATAGGATCTTGTTTATACTTGTCTGTAATTGTCTATACAGGTGCCCCCTCTGTCTAAGAACATAATGTATCTATTATTTTAACCTCTCAGGCCTGCTGCTTTTCTTCAGAGGATTTGTTAATTATCTAAAAGTCAGAAACATGTCTGAGAGCATGGCAGCTGCTCATAGAACAAGATATTTCTTCTTATTATAGAGGTAAGAAATCTTAATATAGTAACTGTTCCCTTTATGTATTCATAATCACCAGATGCATACTCTGTGTACTCATGTTGTTTATTTAAATTTAACATTTTAATATATTGATATCCTGTTAGCCAATTAATGAAATTTAGTAAAGTTGTGAACTTTTTAAGGTAGATTTTAAAAATTAAATTTCTTCATAAATTTTAATATTTTAAATATATAATGAGCAAACAAACTTTGAGACTTTTTATATTTCTTTTTTAAAGATTAACCATAGGGTGTAAGTAACCACTAGCACAAAATTTAAACGCTTGAAAAAATAGGCCAAGGCACTTACACAGAAGGGACTGGTACTTTGTATAAAACAGTGTGAAATTCACACGTGGTGAAAAAAACCAAAAACTTGTGATTGAAAAGTAATTTTCTGTGCAATGATCTTAACAAACTAGACTGAAGGGTACAAGTTGTGTGAAGAAAATATGAACTCTGATATTGTTTTCTTAAAGTGTGTCAGTTTGCATCAGTAGTGAAGGCTTCAACCTGAATAAAAGGGAATAAAGAAATGAGCAGGGTTTTTTGTTTTTGTTTTTTTTACTAGTCATCCAGTGAGTTTCTGGAGGCTATGTGCAACCAGTATATCTTCACATGAAGGGACCTTGTATCTCTACTTTCTGTAATAGACTCCTTCTTACTGAAATACAGTCAACATACAATATTATATAAGTGTCATGTGTATGACATAGTGACTTGACATTTACATATTTTGTGAACTGGTGATCAAAGTAAGTCGTTATCATCTGCCACCATACAAGTTTAATACAGTATTATTGACTGTATTCCCCGTGATGTAAATTACATCCCCATGACTGACTTGTTTTGTAACTGCAAGTTTGTGCCTCTTGATCCCCTTCACCCATTTTGCCCCCCTCACACCGAAACTCCTTTCCCTTTGATAGCCATCACTCTCTTCTCTGTGTCTGTGAGTCTGGATGTTATTTTATTGTTTCTGGTTTTGTGGGGGGATTTTTGTTTTTGTTTTGTTTTTGTTGGTTGCATTTATCTTTCTTTGACTTTTTTCACTTAGCATAATACCCTTAAGGTCCATCTGTATTGTTACAGATGGCAAGATCTTTTTAATGGCTAAGTAGTATTACGTCTTAGACACACACACTCACACACACACTCCACATCTTCTTTACTATGGGCACTTAGGTTGTTTTCATATGTTGGCTATTGTAAATAATGCTGCAGTTAACAGAGGGGCCCATATATCTTTTTGAAATTAGTGTTTTCATTTTCTTCACACAGATAGCCAGAAATAGAATTGCTGGATCAAAGAGTAGTTCTACTTTTAATTTTTTGAGGACTCTCCATGCTGTTTTGCAGCATGGTTGCCTCAATTTACTTTCCCACCACCGGTTCACAAGGTTTCTCTTTTCTTTATGTCCTTGCTAACACTTGTTTCTTTTTGATTATAGCCATTCTGACAGGTGTGAGTTGATAATCTCATTGTGATTTTCATATGTATTTCCCTGATGTATAGTGATATTGAGCATCTTTTCATGTGCTTAATGGCCATCTGTATATATTCTTTGAAAAAATGTCTATTTTGATCCTCTGTTCATTTTTTGGATTGTTTGGTTTTCCAGTTATTGAGTTATACAAGTTCTTTAACTATTTTGGATATTAACTTCTTATTGAATATATGACTTACAAATATCTTTTCCCTCCATAACATTTTTAAAGCAAGTACCATATACTTCATGTCTATAAATGATTTGAACTTTTAAAGTATTTGAACTGTATAAGCAAAACGTCTGCTAAAATACTTCTGTATCTATCTGCAAGTACAAAATGTTCAAAGTTACTATAACTAAGTAACCTTTTTATAAATAAATTGTATGGTTTTTTTATTTGAGCACTTAAACTTCATAACATGAGTTTTACATTATCTTATATAACTTTTTATTTCTCCTAAAGAGTAGAGTGAATTTAGTTGTATTTCTGGATAATATTAAAGTACTCTTTTAAATGTTCTTTTAACTCGGGGTACCTGGGTGACTCCGTTGGTTAAGTGTCCAACTTAAGTTCAGGTCATGATCTCACAGTTTGTGGGTTCAAACCCTGCATTGGTCTCTGTGCTGACAGCTTGGAGATTGGAACCTGCTTCAGATTCTGTGTCTCCTTCTCTCTCTGCTACTCCCCTGCTTGTGTGTTTTTGTGCTCTCTTTCTCTCTCAAAAATAGACATTTTAAAAAATGTTCTTTTATGTCTACCTAGAAGATGTCACATCTTCTCTTTAGCCACTAAAATGTCTTTGCAAGCAATAACATTAAGAGTGCATCTGTATATAAGAAAAAGGCAAAGTAATTTTACTAATTTAAGTGATATTCTGTGAGTCGTCAGTGTGATTATCTTGTTTGCATTTTTAAGAGTCTATAGTGTAAATATTTTCTAGGTACTTTCCTGTAGAAGTTAAATGTTGGAGTATATTCTGATACATGCTATTTTATGTCATCTTTACCAAAAGGACATTATATACTTGATGTACTACTGCTATAAAATGGGTGTTTGTACTATCATTTAGATAATTGCACTTTAATATACTTTAAGACTAATTCTTTCTTTGTCCCTAGACTACATCGACCAGACCTTCTTTTCTTATATCAATGTGAAATTTCCAGATCATCTGTAAACCTACAACTTTAATAGGGTAGAAGACTACTAAAAGCAGAAGACAAATTAGTGAAGAAAAGATAGATCTTCAAAATTGAATGGCAGGGTGGTTTATGCTTAAAGGCCAATTCTGTTCATTCTCTGAAATATTTATATTTCATCTGTTTTGCACATTTGCATATGTGCCCATTTAAAAGATATGCGTATACTTGAAAGAGACCATAAAGTTGTTATCAGTAAAGTTCAGTCATATTTGGTTAATCAGTGTTTGATATAATTGAAAGAGATGAGTGAAAGTCTTCCAGCATGTAAATGCCATTGACCTCTGACCTGACATTTAGTATAATAAAAATGAAATTATTAACCATGTCAAATGCTTTAATTTCTGGCTTCTAGATTCATCTAGTAACTCTACACATGAAACATCCTTTGTTAGATATAGTTTTTTGAAACCTGCAGTGCTGATTATAGAAAAGCTTTGTCAGATTTTTTGAACATGATATTTACATTATTATTTAGTATACTCTTCTGTAAATAACCATGCATAAATTACTTTCTGCATTGTTTTCTTAGAAACTGGATATCTTTCCATTAATTTAAAATTAAGTGAACTTAATATATAGAGAAAATTTGGGTGTTAAAGATAGTTTTAGGACAAATTTTAAGAAAATGTGGGTATTCCAAATGTCCTTTATAAAAAAAATCTATTGGTTTGTTTTTTTTTTAAGGGACATGCAAGTTTTAGGGATTCTCAATTGAGAAGGGTGGTTTTTAGCATTGCCATCTTAACGACTCTTGCAGGAAGAGATTGTATTAGATGTTATATTTATTTCATTTAAGACATTTTCGAAAATTAATTTTCTGAATAAGATACTCTCATTGCATCTGTCTTTTAAAAAGCCAATAAAAGTATCTTTCAATTATCATTGTAATAATTTTTTCTTTAGCTGTTTAGTTCGTTAAAGCAAATCAAAACTTGTACTAATAACTTTATTGCTTTACGATTGTAGGATTAACCTATAAACATCATATCTTGAATTGAGATATGCAAATTCATTTGTTTTCAAGTTATGGAAATGTGTGGAATATGGGGGTGTGGCGTGTGTGTGTGTGTTACAAGAATATGTGTGTCTGTGACCATTATTACAACTGGAATCTACATTCATAAGCTACTGCCATTTTGCAAATCATTTTATGTCTCATCTGTTTTCTTTTCAGTTATAGTTTTGCTTTTGGATGCCAACATTAAAAGTGATAGAAATTATATCCTCTTTTAAACTTAAAAATCATTTGCTACAGATATTCAAAACATAAAATTGGTTGCTCGTTTATTATTTGACACTGACTACTACTAAAAAAGACATCTAAAAGTATTCAGGGACATTTTTCCATATCTGAAAAAATAATTTATACTTTATAACTTCTTTTGTATTTCTTTGTATTTTCTGATTTATTTCATTGTCTTTGATAAATAAAACATGCAGTTCTGTTTTGCTAATTGAGCCTCCTATTATTTTTCCTCATTCATTCTCCCTGTATAGAATTTTTATTGTTCATTGAGGTACCTGTGTTACCCCCTTGAGGTCAAACAGTAGCATGGGGTAAAGAAAACAAAATATTTAATTTAGTTGCCTGATTTAGAAATTAAAATTAGAATGTACTTATAAGAAATGTAATCTCATGCTAGAGCTCTTCTTTATCTCATGTTAAGTCCCTGTACCCCTGTACTTCGCTTTTTTGTGGTAGTTTTTAAATACAATTAAGCTATCATGGTAATTTTAGATTACTAGGTCAGGTATCACATCACTTTATTAAAATGTAATATTTTAGTTCTTGTGCTATTTATACTTGGTTTCTGATTATGGATGTGTCACTTTTGGTCCAACATCAAAAACTTCATTTTCTGTTGGGATGTTTTCCCTTTCAAATCAATAAGGTTCAAGCATGCATGGATGCTCTCAAAGTGGTACAATTCAGTGGTAGCCTTAAATCTCATCATCCAACCAGGGGCATCAGAATAGTAGTTTTAAAAAAAAAAATTTTTTTTTTAATGTTTTATTTATTTTTGATACAGAGAGAGACAGAGCATGAGAGGGGGGAGGGGCAGAGAGAGAGGGAGACACAGAATCCGAAGCAGGCTCCAGGCTCTGAGCTGTCAGCACAGACCCTAACGGGCTCAAACCCACAGACCTTGAGATCATGACCTGAGCTGAAGTCGCTTAACTGACTGAGCCGCCCAGGTGCCCCTAGCATTTCTTGGCCCTTGCTGTCCCCCAAAGCACAAAAGTTAACAGTGCTGAATGTGATACTGTATTTAACTGGAGTGACATATGTCCTGAGTTTGCTCAGAAACAGTTGTGATTATTTGTTTTCTCAGCTTAAATAGTGCCTCTTCTCTGAAAAGCGTCCTAAAAAGGAGAATAAGTTATATGATCACTCGATAGCTGTACCTTTCACTGAGAGGTGACTGCCTAAACCGCAGTCCTTTGGGAGAAGGAGCTGGAGTATTAGGTCAGGAACTAATTGTTGTCGTCACAGCCTTTCCTAGCCAGTTCATTTGTCTGGCCTGTAGAATACGCATAGTGTCTTTTTTTTTTTTTTAAATAGAAATTGTATTGGAATGATTCCAGTTTATGGTAAATAGTAAACAATGAGCTTTTATATTTTAAGACTGCTGTTAAATGTTATGTTGTTTATTAGTTATTTAATTCCTCAGTCCTATGAAATGTTAGTGTATTATTTTTAAAAATCTCATTCTTGATAAAGTTCAGCTGTTAGATGATGGTGTGCCAGTTATTGTAAGATTGTCCTTGCCCATATATAAAATATGCTGACATGTGTTTTACTTGTTAATAAAGTTCTATCGATGTGGAAATGTGAACCTGTGCATCCTTTCGAAAATCAGTTTAAGACTGACAACATTTATCGCCATCTTGGCATCACAAAATGGTTATATGGTAGACCTCATTTAAGATGAAAACAATTGGCATGGAATTAGGTTAGAGTGTGGAACAACATTTAACTTGTCAGAGTAATTTGAATGTTAGATGATTGCAGTTTAATTTTTAATAAATGCAAAAAATCAGACTTACGGAAATAATTGATGTTCATTGCTACTTTGCAAAATATCTGTGTATTCATGGGCCAGACCTGTCTGTGTGTGGGCTTGTACTCTCATTTGGGACAATAGACCTAAAGTGCAAAACCTTCCTTTGAGTTATTTACAAAAAATGAAACCAAAAAGCTCATTTCATACTTCATAAAAGTTTTTAAAAATCTTTATTTCAAACTCCACATGTTTGCTTGTGTTAACTTATGTTTCTTGATGTTTTCAGCTTACCTTTCATTCTTTTATTCTGATTTTGAGAGATCGACCTACCAGCTTTTAAAAACCCATTTGATTTTCATGAAAACCATAAAAAATTCAGTAGCTCGAGTATTACTGTTTTAATAGTTGAGGTTATGGCAAACCAAAGTCCTACACTCCTGTTTTACAGAAACTTAGCAGGTGGCTTTCCTATCTCTCTCACTTGCAAAATGAGTCACCTCATTACATTCCCACTCCTTGTGTATTTGTTTTACTTAAAATCAGCATGTTACCTTCAGTGACACAAGAAGGGATATAGGCTATCCTTGCAGCCTACTTTCCTCTTTGAGCTTTGTCAAAGCATAGCGAAGTCACGGAACAAAAGTTTACCCAAAGCTCCAAAGAAATCTGCAGGAGCCTCTGCCCTTGGCATAAGAAAAGTTGGAAACCTCGTCGGAAAGTGTGAACTCTGAGGAGACTTGGGAACGGTGCTCAGACATAAATCCCCGTGTGGAAGTGTATTCGTCATTCCTGTCCCATCAAACCTGACTTTATCAACCAGCTGAACTCCTGCTAGTGATTCGGTTTGGCTTTGAAATCTGTGGGATTAGGCTCTACAATTTTAATTTTCATCTTATTGAGAGATAAGACCTAAAGACTCTTAATTGCTAGCAGTGTTGGTGATGACATAAATGTGAAATATCACTTCCTAAATCCAGCTTTTAAAATGGCCAGCAGAGTATGGAAAAGAACATCAGTTCACTGAGAGTTACGAACTTTTAAAAGATAACTAACCGAGTCTTAACATTTCCTCAGTCCAGTAGGATCTCCAGGGCTGAATTCTTGATCAAAGGATTCTTAGGACCTCTCTTCAGAGCTGTAACTGTTACTCATTGTGGTGCATTATAATCAACTGGAAGTTTGGGTAAATTAGCATTCCAGACTCAGTTTCCAAAGTGTCCAGTGACCTATACCTGCCCTGTGGGCAGTGCATTTCCTTCCCATGGTTTGAAGTTCCGAGATTTTGGTCTGCTAGTACTGCTGCTTCCTTTTTCACCACTGTGTGCGACCGTGGCTAGCTCCTAGTACACAGACGATGGAAAGTTAACAATGTTAGGATCAATGCAAGACTCCTTGCAGGGAAGGGAAAGGCACGTAGAACAGATCTTAAAGAGTTAATAAGCATTTCTGAGTTCTTGGTTTATGACCTCTCTAAATGAGAGCTCTTCTGGTTTTCATGCCTTTATACACACAGCGTGGCTCTGCAGGGCTGTATCACCAGGGGGGTGTGGGAGCGATGTGACAGAATAGAACTGTTTGTGCTGAGCAGGCGGTGGTTTTCTCCATAATCCTGTAAAGTGAGCAGAATTGGATTAATTTTCATACAGTTGATTTTCTTGCCTCAAAAAAAATAACTACTTGCCACGAGCACCTTCCCTTCTCTCCTTGAGGGGCCTATGGATCATTAAGAGAAGCAGCTTTATGTAACACAGACTGGGTTTGGGAGGTGAACTAGCCATGAACTCAAGTAGCAACTTGAATGCAAGCTCAGGCAATCTGCTTAACCAGTTTCCTCACCCGTTTGTTGGGGAGCACAACATGGACCTGAAGATTAGGGGAGGTTTATGTAAACGGTGGCCATTATTACATCTTTGCTCAGTGTTTGCCTGTTAGTGTCAGTAGATGCCTCAAGGATTTGAAATAAGCCTGACCCTTGCCTGACGTGGGCATTGCACCTGCCAAAAAGCGAGATTATAATAGCATCCGGTTGACCTAGTGTTGTTCCTTGTATCTTCACTGCAGCAAGTGGAATCAAAGCAAAATTTCTTCAGTGACAGTTGGTTTTAAGGGACATGCTAAGTGGAAGGGAGCTGCCTGATTGATGGGCAGTAAAGCCCTGCACTGGTGGGGAGAGAGGACATCACACAGATTTTTCCAGGCCAAAGCGTCGAGGTCCCCAAACTGGTCCTTCCGAGCTTGGCTGTTGAATTGGAATGATGTTACTCTTTAGAAGTATCTCCTGTTTTTGTTTTTGTTTTTTTTTTTTGTTTTTTATTATTTATTTTTTTACTGTTCTTATTTATTTTAGAGAGGGAGAGAGCAGGGGAGGGTCAGAGAGGGAGGGAGACACAGAATCTGAAGACAGGCTCCAGGCTCTGAGCTGTCAGCACAGAGCCTGATGCGGGGCTCGAACCCACGAACCGTGAGATCGTGACCTGAGCCGAAGTCGGACGCTTAACCGACTGAGCCTCCCAGGCGCCCCAGTATCTCCTGTTTTTGGAAAGCTTGCAGTGTGCGCCTTCTGTGAGAGACCTACGCTAGTTCTTTTCGCCTTAATGGGGATTAAAAGGGGATTTTAGCTTTAATGAAGAAAGGTGAAAAGCAAAAACAGCATTCAGCATTTGTTTTGTAGCAAGCTGTTCCAGGGGCAGTGTGCGCCCCTAGTGGCGGGAGTGCCTCCCCTGGCCCGCTCCTAGCATCTCAGCCTCAGGCCGCCAGAGCCCTCAACGGTGTGTGTGAGCCGCTGTGCCTTGTCATGGTTGGTTCTGTGCATTTGTTAGCGAGATATCTCTTAAGGTATCAGAAAAGCCTTAGAGAGATGATTTTCTGGGTCCAGGAATGCTCAGAAATTAATGGCAATATAATGGTAATTGCTTTCATATAAATCAATGGTAATTGCTTCTTCACTTTATACATTTCAGCTTACAAAAGGTTGTATAGGAATGCTCTGTTGGATAGCAGGGAAACCTGTAATGGGTGACATACTGCTTTATCTCAGGGAACCAGTGCACCGAACTCCTGGTGGGGAAGTGATCGGAAAATTGTTTGTGGGCAGGTTGTTTCTGATTCTAAGAATTCTAGGACTCACCAGCTTTCTTTTATAATCATGGGTTCTTAATCTTCGATTTATTTTCAAAAATGTCTGTTACATTGTAAGGGAAATACTTAGATAGGAGTGAAGTCTGCTAGAGTCTACCCTGATCATTATTGGGGTCAACTAAATATTTTTGAGTGCCGAAGGGCCAGTGCCGTTGCCTTCACGTGAAATCCATCCACCCTATTCATTTTTACACCTTCTGCAAAGGGAGCTTTGAGGAAGGCCATTCTCTCACCATTTCACCCTGATACTGGTCCTCTTGGTTTTCATAGCCACGTGTATTATTTCTGTCAAGGCACTTAGGACACGGCATTATCATTCCTGACTTTTGTGTTTCTATCGTCAGTTGCAGATATTAATCTTTTCAGCTTTGCACACCTCCCCAACCCCAGCAGAGATCAGGAAATTGGAAGGATGGGTGGAATGACTGCTCGTGCTGAGCTGTGTGTGCACCAGGATACGTACTGTGCCTCCTGCCCTTTAACTCAAGGTCACATGGAGAAAGATTTATAAACAGAGAAATGTGCTAATGTGAGGTAGGGACAGAAATCATGGATCTGAACAATTGGCCTCTGGGAGAACCAGGCTTCCCTCACTACGGAGGGGACACCGGAACTCGATCTTCTAGAGAGAATAGATGTGCAAGTATGTTTACGTGTATTATGAACATTTCATATTTTGCCATGTCTCGCCTGATGCTCTGCCTCCCTTGATCCTCCTCGGAAGGAAATGCGTGTTTTCCCAATTCTCATGACACTTCATCTGAGCACCTTTATTATCACTCCGCTTCCTGCCGTGTGGCAGTCACTTGCATTCCTGCTTCATCTCTCCTGCTGGAGGCCAGGGCCCATGCCGGCGGTAGCTTCCGAGCCTCTGGTGTGCCCGGCGCGAGGAAGCACCTAGAGAGCCAAGCCTGAGGTTCTCCCCGTGACACTGTGCACCGTTCGCTTTGCCACTGTGGACACCGCTGGCCTCAGGAGTTAATGAGGGTACAGCCCCCTCTTCTCTAGACACTGTGGTACAAGAAGTGAGGATAAATTATGATCTCTCCACTCCACCTTCCAATTTTCTCTCCCTTTCCAAAAGCAACTACCGTTAACTATTCTATAGTCGTCCAGACTTTTCCACATACATTTTTTTTACTAGATGGTCCTGTCTTCTGTAATGTCAGCACAACTTCTGGTTTCCTGGGAGCATGAGCTGATCCCAGGTACAATGTGTGAGGCCGTGTACCTTTTTCTCAGGATTCCAGGAGACCGCTCTCAGGGGACATTGCTATTTCTTCCTGCAAATGCACTTTTGTTTCTCCTGAGAAACCCAAGGTTTGTTTTCTTGGTTCTTCAGTCTCCAGGTGAGGCATGACATCTGGCTTTAGGGCCTTTGGGAGCTGGGCTCTTCCAGGATCTGGTATTTGCAGCATTTAGATGTCCTGCTTTGTGACCTTCTGTTCAAGTCTATTTTTGGCGAGAAGTTCTCTGGAGCCAGGTTATTATTATAAGAAGGAAAGGGATCGGAGGTCGACAAGACTATCCAGGCTGGGTAGGTTTAGGGAAGACCAAAACGATTCTGGGTTTAAAATTAATTTCCCTTGTTTCAGGACCAAAATTGTGTTCCAGTATGTGGCAGTCATGTTCTCTGGCTAAACCAACAGACGCTGGCAACCCATCCTTCTCTCTTTCCCAATTCTTCCTTTCTTGAGCTCACGTGTGACATCTGGCATCTGGAGCTGAAGCAGTTATCATGCCATTGAAGCAACAGTTGCGAGACTTAAGTATGAGAGCAGTAAGAAAGAGGGAGCCTTGATTTTGCTGACATCACGGAGCACTGTGTGAGCCCCGGACCTGCCCACCTTCCAGTGCTCTGCTCAGTGAGAAAAATAATTGCTTAGTTATTGTTACTCAGGTTTTTCTTACTGATATTTAAGAACAATTCAAATCGATACGGGTGTAACCATCCATTTCCCCAAAGCCACCCATTTTCCTAGAAAAGCCGCTTCGGTCATCAAAGCCACCAACATGAAAAAGGAGTCAAAGTCTTACCTGCCCACAGGGTCACTGGTCATCCAGGCTCCTTGCACTTTGGTTTATTGATTGTCAGCCAACTTGATCCAGTGGCAGTGTGTAAGCAGTGGGTTTACAGCTGCTTTCCTCACCCCTTCATTCTTTTTTTCAACAGTTGGGAGTCCCATGGAGCGACCAACTTTCAACGACTGCTAACAGATAGGCTCGGTGAAAATGCCAGCAGCCACAATTCAACCCCTATCTCAAAGACCATTCAGTGCTATCCACACATCCCGTCAACAAAACTTTGCCAGGGGAAGCAGGTGCCATTTTTAAATTCCTGCTCCGTAAAACAACACATGAGAATGGCTCAGGTGAGATAGGCCCTCTCTCTACAGTGACCTAGCTCCCAAATTATGACTTTGGTTTGTATTTTCAGAAACGAAATTAAGTCTGATTCTTTGGAGCCAAGGAGCTTTCTAGATAGAGACCCTGCTGCCCAAATAGGCCCCCCAAAACACCATCTCCGTTCTTACCTGCCCTGAGTTCTGCCCTCTGGTCTAGTACAGGAAATGTGACTCTCAGATTCATCGGCTGTCCACACCAGGGAAGTCTGCACAGAAACTTCCCTAATGATGTGTTTGCAATGATCACATACAGTTTTGAGCGTTATTTTGCCTTCCCCCTTAATGTTAGCTGGAAATCCTATTTTCTTGCTCCAAACCATTACCCAGAAAACACCACCACCAACAACAACTATTTTCTCAGAGAAGAATGAAAGAAAGAATAATATGTAATGAAGCCCTATAGAAATACATACCTCTTGCCTGTTAAGGTTCCAGATTCTGAAATTGGTTACCCTCAACCCTGTGCAGCCCAATGCAGAGGATGGAGAGAAAAAGGTCTGAGACTGTTTATACCTCCTGTTAACAGTGATTCCCTCTTCCTCTCTCTCTTTTCTTTGTTTCTACCTCACTTACCCCCTGCCTTTTCTTCCTTTCCCCCCCTTCCTTCAATTACCATTTCCTTGCTAACATAAACCTAGTTTATCATTGCCTGAAGTCAAAAGTAAAGGCCAAATATTAAAACTTCTGAACAAGAAATTACTTATAATGTGAGCTCCATCCTCTGTATTAACTTCAGCCATTTGTCTACATTTGGGAACTCTCTGGGACCTCAGATTCGAGGGAAATGATTTTAATAATGTTAATATTTTACAATTTGTGAACTAGAGTTTTTTTTTTTTTTAAGTTTCATGTACTGTTGGAAGATGGGGGGACGTTCCTCCACCATTTTGTGTTTCTTCCTTGTGGATGAAATGTAATTTGTAAAACTTCTGACCTCCCTCTTTATTAGGTCTTCCCCTGGGGAGTAATTTATTTGATGGGCAAATTTGAAATGTAAACACCTACGTGTGTTCTGCTCAGCTTCTTTGCTTCCTCTGGGGAGCTAGCAGCTCACAGGGGTTCCGGCTGTGCTGTGCTCTTTAGGGCAAGCTCTGGTCTGCCCCTGCCCAGGAGGTCTAACATGACCTGGGTAGGGTACATCTGTGTAATTCTGGAATTCATTTAACTAAACTATGCCCTCCAATCTAGTTTTATCAGCATTAAAGTTGGTACTTTCGTTCTCCATGTCCCACTCTTCTGTTTTATTGCTTAGAAATCTGTAACACAAGTAGGAAAGAGAAGTGCTTTACTGGGATTGTCAGAATACTCACGATATACATCCCGTAGACGAGCTGTTGACTAGATGTCTCATTAGCCATCTTCAATATACATGACTCAAATGCAAGGCTATCTGAATTCTTAAATTTGAAATCTTTCAGTGGAGGATTTTTGGACAGGGCCAACAGACAAAATCAGTAAGGATATGTTGAACTCATCACCATCGGTCAACTGGATATAACTGCTAACTATAGACTACTTCCTCCAACAACAAGAGAATACACGTTCTTCATTCACCAA
Source organism: Suricata suricatta (assembly GCF_006229205.1). Taxonomy (NCBI): domain Eukaryota; kingdom Metazoa; phylum Chordata; class Mammalia; order Carnivora; family Herpestidae; genus Suricata; species Suricata suricatta. The sequence continues at coordinate 27,279,567 of NC_043703.1, read as the reverse complement.
AGTAGACTAAATTCTTGGCCACAAGGTAGGGCTTAACAAATTTAAAAGAATAGAAATGACACCATATCTTCTCACAGATCACAATGGAATTAAATAGATATCAGTAACAGAAAGATAACTGGAAAACCCCTAAATTTGTGAAGATTTCAACAACACACTTCTAAATAACACATGGGTCAAGTAAGAAACCTCAAGAGAAATTTAAAAATATTTAGAACTAAATGGAAATGAAAACAACTTATTGGGGTGCTTGGGTGGCTCAGTCAGGTAAGCCACTGACCTTGTTTCAGCATAGGTCATGACCTCATGGTTCATGATTCTGAGTCCTGGCATCGGGTTCTGCAGCTGGCAGTGTGGAACCTGCTTGGGATTCTCGCTTTCCCTCCGTCTCTGTCCCTCTCCAGTTTGCGCTGGCTCTGTCTCTCTCAAGATAAATAAACTTAAAAAAAAAAAAAGACAACTCAGCAAAATTGGTGAAAGCAGTGTGTAGAGGGAAATATAACAGTGTATACATTAGAAAAGAAGAAACCTAAAAACAATAATTCAAGTTTCTACCTTATGAAATTAGAAAAAGAGTGAATTAAATCCAAAGTAAACAGAAGAAATAAGAATTAGAGAAGAAATCAGTGATATTGAAAACAGGATTTCAACAGAGTCAAGGAAACCAAAAGCTAGTTATTTGAAAAGATGAATAAAATTGATAAGCCTATATAGCCAGGCTAAAAAAAAAGGAGGACACAATTTAGAAATGAAATATCACAAAGGAAAGAGGGGCATCATTACAAATCCCAAAGACATTAAAAGGATAATAAAGGAATATGATTAATAGCTTTATACTCCCAAATTTGGTAACCTGGATGAAATGAACCAACTCCTTGAAAAACACAATTTGCCAAAATTCACACAAGAAAAAATAGATGATCTGAATAGGCCTATCTCTATTAAATCAAATCAGTAGTTAATAACCTTATAAAACAGAAAGCACCAACCCAGGTGGGCTCACTGGTGAGTGCTACTGAACATTTAAGGAATTATACCAATTTTCTACTATTTCTTTTGGAAGACAGAAGCAGAAGGAATACTTCCTAACTCATTCTATGAGCCCAGCAATACCTTAATGCCAAAACCAAAACCAAAGGCATTACCAAAAAAGTAAACTAGACCAGTTGATCCTATGACCATAGGCACAAAAATCCTCAGCCAAATATTGGCAAATCAAATCCAACAGTGCATACAAAGTAGGATTTACCACCAAGTATGCAAAGTTGGCTCAACATTTAAAAATCAATGTAATCCATTACATCAAGAAACTAAAAATGTAAAATCACATAAATATATCAATAGATGGAGAAAAATATCAGACAAAATTCATCATCCATTTGTGATAAAAGCATTTGGTAAAGCAGGAATAGAGAGGGGCTTCCTCAACTTGATAAAGACCCTCTCCAAAACCCTAGAGCTAACATCGTTCTTAATGGTGAGAAACTCCAAATTTTCCCACTATGATTAAGTACAAAGGAAGAATTTCCCCTTTCACCACCTCTTTTCAAAATTGTACAGAAAGTCCATGCTAATAATGCAGGAAAAGGACATTAAAGCTATACAGATTGGGAAAGAAGAAATAAAACTGTCTTTCTTCTATTTATTTGAGATGAATAGACAAATTCCTGGAACCAATAAGCAATTATAGCAAGGTTAAAGGATACAAGGTTAATATAAAAAAACTGCTTTCCCTCATATCAGCAATGAGTAAGTGGAATTTGAAGTTAAAAACTAGTACCATTTACATTAGCACCCTCCCCATGAAATACTTAGGTATAAATCTAACAAAATATGTATAAGAAAATTACCAAACTGATAAAATTAAAGAAATAAATGGAGAGATAATCTATTTTCATGGATAGAAAGACTAGTATCAGATGTCAGTTTTTCCCAGTTTGACCTATAGATTTAATGCAATCCCAGTCAAAATCCCAGCAAGTTATTTTGTGGATATCAACCACCTGGTTCTAAAGTTTGTATAGAGAGGTAAAAGAACCAGAAAAGCCAACATACTATTGAAGGAGAACAAAGTTGGAGAACTGACGTGACTTCATCACTTACTACAAAGTTACAGAAATCAAGACAATATTGTCTTGGTGCAAGAAGGGACAAATAGATCAATGGAACAAAATAGAGAGCCCAGAAATAGACCTAAGTAAATACTGTCAACTGATCTCTGACAAAGGAGCTAAATAAAATATTTGCAAGAGACATATCTGATAAAAGACTATGATCCAAAATATACAAAGAACTCTTAAAATTCAACAATAAGAAAGCAAACAACGTGATTAAAAAATGTGCCAAAGAGGGGTACTTGGTTGACTTGATTGGTAGAGCATGCAATCTCATGTTGGTTGTGGAGCCTGCTTAAAAATAAATTAATTAATAAGGGGCAAAAGACCTTGACATCTCACCAAAGAAGATACTCATAGATAGCAACTAAGCACATGAAAAGGTATTCCACATCCCATGTCATCAGGGAAATTCAAATTGAGACAACTATGGAATACCACTACAAACCTATTAACATGGCCCAAATCTGGAACACTGACAACGTCAAATTCTGGACAGGTTGTGGAGTAAGAGAAATTCTCATTCATTGCTGGTTAGAATGCAAAGTGACACAGTCACTTTGGAAGACAGTATGGCAGTTTCTTACAAAGCTAAACATACTCGTACTACAGGATCCAGCAATTGCACTCCTTGGTATTTACCTAAAGGAGCTGGAAACTATGAATGCACAAAAACCAGTGCATGGATGTTTATAGCAGCTTTATTCATAATTGCTAAGCCTTGTAAGTAATAAAAGGTACTTCAGTAGGTGAATGAATAAATAAACTGTAGTGTATCAGACAATGGAATATGCAGTGCTAGAAAGAGGATTTTGCTTTTTATAAGATTGAACAGACATCACTGGGATTATATATAGAAAGCTCAGAAAATACTAGATTTATCCTCTTAAAAATAAGCTATTGTCCCCCCCAATAATTCAACCATTTTCCTAGTTGTATGATTTCTGCACCGTCATCTGGATTTAGGAATCCCAAGAGTAGATTCCACAGTGGCCCATTTTCAGTCTGTTCTTTATGTGAGACATGTTCTAATAGTCCTTGGTGTGGGCAGTAACATGACTGAGCAATAAGAAATTTGAGTTACTATCTATCTTCTTTCAACTTCCAGAGCTGTTGGACCTTCTTTTAGAAGAGGCTAGTTTTGGTGTTTTTTCCCCCCCACATGATATGGTTATTTCTGGTTTTAACTTGTCTTCTTTGATGGCAACTTCTTCTCTTGGCAACTCTTGGCCAGTTGTATTCTGTGTTCTTTGTATTCCCAAACTGTGTAATATTTCTCAAATTTCAGTAATCATGTCGAAGAACAGAAGAGAAGGTGAGCAAAGAACACGGAAAGCCGTGAGGGCGAGTGGACGGGAAGAAGGCAAATATGTAGACGAGAGCGGGTACATTAGGGTTGCGTGGCCGTAGACAAGAAGGCAAATCCACGGGAGAGGAACGTGTGTTGTGCCAGGAAACCAGGCAGCACCGTGACTCAGCAGCCACGGTGGATGCTTCCCACCATGGTCCACACGGAGAGCCGCAGAGGCCACACTCGTCCACGCTTCACTCGTAGACGCTCCTGTTGGAAAGCTCAGAAATCTATGCAAGAAAGTTACCAGAGGGGTATAGGGATTGGGACTCAGGAAACCTAAGGGCAGGAAATGTGGCCTACATGCAAACGACCTGAAAACAGGCACTGAGCAGTGAACAGGGGCCGAGTCAGAATCACATTCACACAAGTCTTCTCCGGAACCCCATGGCTTTCTGGTCTCTTCTTCTCCCTGTGTGTCTGCTTTGTTATTTTCTTCTTTCTACAGATTGATTTCTTCAGTTTATCTTTCTTGTGCCTAGCCCATAACAAGTGCCTGCCTCAGCCCTTTACTTGACCTGACCTTGAACTTCATAGAAGCTAGCTCATGAAGTCTCCCTGTGTCCCAGCAGCAAACTCTCAGGAGATGGAATTTGTGTGCCTTCTCCCAGGCACGCTGGCCTCCTTCGGCCTGTGGTACTCACCCTGATGTCATCCGGCAGGGGGGCAGGGCAGGGTCATACCTGCTCTCATCTGAAGCCGTGGCAGACTCTTGCAGAGACATGGGGGTACAATTTTTGGCGTCTTTAGTATACTGCACGCCCCTAGAAATAGGATCAAAGCAGGGGATCCCCCCAGCCTCGGGTGAACTTTCATCCTAGGTCAGACCTGTTTGGGCTTAAACTTAAATGGAGTTTGAGTGAAAGTTGTCTTCCTGTCATAATGGTACAGCTTTTTCAGATTTTGTTGTAGGCAAAATACGGCTGGTTAAAGGATGCTCTCTAAGGATCTCTGCTTCTAGAAAGATGGAGTGGACATACTTTTCTATTCCACCCACTGGGCACAACTAAAAACCTTGAACGTTATATAAAACAGACCTATCTAAAAAGGTGGAGAGAGGCAGGCAGACCAGCTAGGGACCTTGGGACCTTGCAAACACTGGGGTGAATTTCCTGAGTTCTCCTTTGCCTTGTGTATCCCAGACTTGGAGCTGAAGAAGCCAGCAACCTGGAAACACCAAAGGCCACAGATGCAAAAAGTGCCGAGCGAAGCTGCGGTCTCTCTACCCACAGGACCAGGGAAGGGGCAACCTAAGAGGAGAGAAAACTTTTGGACAACAGCCACTCTTCAGTAGCCAACGCCACAGACACAAACTGTTCTCCTCCAACCTCGAGCAACGCAGCGTGGCATCCGGACTTCAACACTCACCAGGCTGTCACAAGGCACTCCACCTTCCACTGGGAGTCAAGACTTTTGTCTTCCAGTGGTAACACCTCAGTGTCACCATGTCGGGAGCTGGAACACCCTTCCTGCCGGAGGAAGCCAGCTAAAACAGCTTTCAGTAAGATCCAGAGTCTCATAATGTAATACGAACTGTCCAGGTTTCATTAGAAAATCATTTAACAATAAGGTTTCAACTGTACAGTTACTAAAATCTAAACCAGGAGATAAAGGCCAAGAAATGCTCATGTGACAAGTATTTAATCTTTTTAAAGGAAATGTTTATTTATTTTGAGAGAGATAGTGAGCGGGGGAAGGGCAGAAAGAGAGGGAGACAGGCTCCAAAGCAGGCTCAGTGCTGAGAGCAGAGAGCCTCATGCAGGGCTAGAACTCAGCAACCATGAGATCATGACCTACGCTGAAGTCAGACGCTTAGCAGCCTGAGCCACCCAGACGCCCCTAAAGTATTTAATCCTACAAGTAACTTAGATTGGAGAGAAATCCAAGTGATTTCAGTCCTCAGCTGCTTATTTCAGTGTATTCAGGAACGCTGGCAGGTAGGAGCAGGTAAAGACTTATAACCATTATGCCCTGAGCCTACGCTGGGCTGCATATATGAAAGATAGAGCCCTTGGCAGGAGGGCTTGAAAGAACAGAATGGAAGGAACAAGATTATCCAGAGAACCATGAAGCCGTGATCTTGAATTATAAGAAGAGGTACAGTGGGATCTATACCCTGGGGAATTTTTCTGGAAATATCTGGAAAAAAGTCAGTAAGATTCTTGGAGGGAGCAGTATGGTTTTGCTTTTACTGGAGAAGCATTTTATATTTTTCTAAGTAAGTAGATGATTTAGTTGCCCACGTCAGTCAAAATTTAAAATGCTCTAAAAATTGTTAAAACTTTCCATCCCTCATGTATACTGTTGTTGCAGAGCATTCCGCAGATGTACGGATGAATTTTGAACATTTTTCAACAAATGGAAAAGATGACATTCTTAAGTGAAGAAAAGCACTGCCCGTTCTTCCAATAATTCATTTTGCACCACTCGCGTCCCCAGGTCTGGCGCTCTCTAGTGCTCACATATCTGTAACAGGGGTGTGAGGGCTGCATGAGCTGTTTAATTGTGTAACCGAGTTTGTCTTCTTTTAATGTCTGAGAAGAAGGGGAAAAGAAAGATCAGATGTGTTGACTTAAGGGTAAGTAATAACGGAATGCGTGCTGAGTGGCTAGATGAGTATCAGAGAAATGGTTTGTGTAAACATTGGTTTCTGCCTGCTGCTGATGCCCACCCAGAATGCTCTCTCTACAAAACCTTCAGTCTTGCTCTCCTCAGGTTCAGCCTTCCTGAGTTTACCATATAAACTTTTAATGAGTGCGCTATTTGCAAACCTCCCTTCCGGATTGGCAAACCCAAGTTGATAGGGAACGTCTGTGCTTTTTTTTACCTTGTAATTTCCCTTTCCTTGTATTTCCCCGCTGAAACTTACCAAGGCAGGTGTCTCTCTCTCTCTCTCTCTCTCTCTCTCTCTCTCTCTCTCTCTCTCTCTCTCTCTCACACACACACACACACACACACACACACACACACACACACACACACACACACCCCAGAGAGTATACTTAGCGGCCACAGGAAAACAAAAAGCCAACATTGACAATGGCAATCTACAGCGTCTTTGCACTGAGATTTCAGAGTGAAATGATGTCAAATCATCCTGCTGTACCGTTAAGCTAACCTGACAGTATTTGTTATCTCACTAAAGCTGAAAAAAAAAATGCGTTAGGCACTTTGATTAAAAAAAAATGAACTAACTGAAATTTAAATTGAAAACTAAATAAATGAATAAAAATAGTATCTGCTTTAGCCTATGGAAGTTTTTAGACATAAAATCAAAGTTTCTTCGTAAATGCTAGAACCTTCCTAACTGTTGAAGCATAAAGTGACCTGTAATGATACCCGGAAAACAAAAGGAAGAAAGGGTTGGGGTCCGTTCTATTTTGATTTAAAGTAAGCAACTAGAATGCATTAATGCTACAAGCTGTTATCTTTTAAGATAGTTTTACAAATAGAGAAAAGATTTGATTTACCTGTTCAAACAAAGCAAAGCCACTTAACCCGCAGTATCCCTTCTTATAGTCTATTCGGTCTTTCCTCTGGAATGTCCATACAAAATGTGAGTTAAATTTAAATCTGAATGAATGGAAGACTAAAGTATAAGAAAATTCCTCAGTTATGATGAATTAGTAGATCAGCCATCATGACAGCACCTCAAATGCACGCATTTGTAAGAGCAGCACAGTTGTTAGAAACGGGCACTTTGAGACTCTTTGTGTTGTTACTGTTTGCCAACTGCTTTTCAAACACTGAAAACGCCAGCAAATCATGCAGCCAACACAAGTTTGGTTATTTCATTGAGGAACGATAATGCTCTAAAGAAAAGTCCTTTTTCATGCACTCTGTAAAGAATAAGTACAACCTGATCTGAAATCCCAAAAAATCACTGATTTACTTGTCTATAAAGATTAGATTTGGCATGTCTGTGGTTTCCTATAAATATAATCATACATTTGTCCATTTCTGACTTCATTTGCTCAATGTAATGTTTTTGAGATCCATCTACCCTGCTATATTATCAATGTTTTAGAAAAACAATTGACTTGTGTTCTATTATGTGAATACAACACAACTTGTTTATATATTCACTTTCTGATGGATGCTTGAGTTGTTTCTAGTGTGGGTCTATAATAAATAAAGCTTCTATAAGCAAAAAAAAAAAAAAAGTCAGATGCTTAACTGACTGAGCTGGCTACGGACCCAGGAAATCACTTCTAATCTCATTACCTGCATAAAATTTTCAGTTTGGCTCTTTTTTTCCCCGATCTTGACCCCGTGCAGTTGTTATTATTTTTCAGACAAATTGTGTTCTCTTTTTTTCTTAACAATGTTTTACCCTAAAATCTATTTTTTATACAATTGTCATAATTACTGTTTGTGATAGTTTTCATAATCTCATTTCTGTGAACTTATCACAAAGAAAGTTTGCAGCAAAGAAAAAATACTTTATAAAGGTGTTCGTGACACCCTCACATAATAAAATAATACATAATAATCACATAATACTATATCACTGAATAATGTAAGGGTAAAATAATGAATACAGTCATTGTCCCGTGATGGTAAATCATGGCCTATAAACACTATGGAATATGACATTAGTGCTTTCAATAGTGGCTAAAGGCTGAACGCTTGGATTCACTCTTTGGTCAGCTCCAGGGACTCTCACGGTCAAGTGGAGTATCATAGCAGGTTGAATGATATTTCTGTGCTGCCTTCTGTGATATGTTTCCAACAAAAAGTCTTATTTGACAGACAGAATGTGAGAAGACAATGAGTAAGAGAGGCCCGGGCAGGGCAGTTCGCACCAAAGTGAAATACACCCAAAATGTGGCCACGAGCAGAGAAGAGTTGACAAGTTGCAGATGTGCTTCTTTCCCCTCAGGTTTTTATATTACGAGGGACTAAATTGCTGGGCTGACTTAGGTCACCTGGCTCGGAAACCAGAACAAGGGAATGTGGATATAGGTCAGAACGGCAAAGAGACCACGTGGGGGGACCGATCACACGTCACTGAGGTGCTGGCCGCGGGCAGCCTGGGTGGGGCTGGTCACACGCAAATCAGAATGTCCAGCTCCCAAGGCAAACTGCAAATGCTCCTTCAGTGGAAACAGCCAAGGCCATGGCTGATGCCCACAGAATCCTTGCCACTCTGACCGACCTCCAGACAGGCAGGGCAAACTGGTCTGTATGAGGCTTGGACTTTGGGTTTTCATTGAGTATACTTATTCCACTGGTGATATATTTAAGAGGTATCTGAATTTAAAGTTTTTTTATTTTGAGAGAGAGAAGAAGTGCAAGTGAGGGAGGGACAGAGAGAGGGGGAGAGAGAGAGAATCCAAGTGGGCTCTGTGCTGTCTGCATGGAACCCAAGGTGGCACTTGACCCCATGACCCTTGGTCATGACCTGAGCCGAAATCAAGTCAGGTGCCTAACCACCCAGGCGCCCCTAAGAAACGTCTTAAGTTAATGTCATTAACAAAGGTCCCTCACTATATGTAAAAATTAAGCTAAAAAGAAAAGTGGATTAGGGTTTCAATGACTAAGTTCGTTGTTCATTGATACATCGTTCATAAATGTTCTTTTTCACATATTCATAGTGAGGTAAAGGAAAATGTCACACTTATTTTGAAATGAATATCCAAAATGGTTGCAAAATATTTTAGTGCAACCAGATAATAGCATACAATATTAATCTATGTTCCTTCTTTGGTATCTCCTGTGACCCCTAATGTGCTGCTCAGTCAGGCAGCAGGGAGGGTAATACTGACCCTTCTCGGTGGCTGGTTATGAGAACAGCAAAGCAGGATGAACAAGTAAGGGGTTCAATGAAAAAAAGGTAACGTTTGGTTTGATGTCCTCAAATAACACAGTTGACATTCATTGCAGGAATAGCAGTTGGAAAGAAAAAGGGTTTTGAGTGGTAGGAAAATCAGTGTCAAAAACCAGCACTCTGAAGAACTGAAGTATCTATAAATCCTCTGCCACAAACAAGAGGGTGACAAGGGTATTACACAGATCCCAGGAGCCACCTACCAGGACCGACAAGGGTGTCGCAGTCTCGGGGAGGAAGAGAGGGGACAAGGAAAGCCAAGATTAGGGGATGAAAGGAGGGGATGAAGGACCCCATGTAGGAGTGCACTGCAACTCTTTGTTTCCTTGGTGGGAACTGGGCGAGGGGCGAGGGCCCAGATATCTCCTACATTATAGCGTGGGTCATGATGTCTAGGTGAAGTGGCCAGGAGAGCATTGAAAGCCATACCCTGTCCCTAAGATGGACACAGAAACAAGCAGAGGGCTGTTGGACATATGGGACCCCACAGTCAGGACGAGAGCGATGCACACCTGCTGAGGAGCTTAGACTGTGGACCACACGGGACGCCGGCCATGGGACTATGGACTACAGCTGTCCCGCACTAGGGACCAGTGAGAATGAGGCCTGGCAGGCCGTGCCAGCGTGGGCAGATGACAGCCGGGCCCCGAGGCACACCTGCTTCCTAAGCCTGGAGGTTATGGGTCTTTCTGTCTCTTGGATGCAATGTCGGAGAAATAGAAAGGGGCTGGAAAGAGCATGCTGAGTTGGCCAAGGAAATTCTGCTTGACCAGCATTAATTTTTGTCATAAGTGAAATGAGGGCTCGAGAAAGAAAATAAGTTTAGTTATAGAAAAATAAATATTTGTTGCCTACTTGAACTTGAAGGCTGTGAGATTCAATAGACTTTACATACTTATTAGTATAAAGACCTGGTCAAAAATTGATATCAGAACCTGACACATCCAAATAAAATGAAGCATCTGAAAATACTAACATATAAAAGGTTAAGTATCAACACTTGGAGGGAGATTTTCACTTTATAAGTTCATTCCATCAAAATTTAAAGCATTTGGAAGGGGATCTTGGTCAGTTTCCACAGTGTTCTTATGACATAAGTGTCAGCGCTGTTACAGTAGTATCCTTTGTGGAGAAAAAATATTGTAACAAAACTAAGTTTAAATGAGGACTTTGATTCAGGGTAGCCAGTAGGTTAGAACTTTGCTTTTTCTCTCTTTGCATAAATATGTGTATTCTGAATACTGGGTCACTATTAAGCTGATGCTGTAGCTGGTTCTTTGAGGAGGGCTTTCTGCTTCCAATGTAGAGGTGCTCTTCCAGCTATGATGGCTCTTTCTTTTTTTTTTTAAGTTTATTTATTAATTTTGAGATAGAGCATGAGCAGAGAAGGGGTTGAAGGAGAGGAAGAATTCCAAGTAGGCTCCCCACTGTCAGCGCAGAGCCTGGCTCGGGGCTTGAACCCATAAAACCGTGAGATCATGACCTGAGCTGAAATCGAGAGTTGGGGGCTCAGTGACTGAGCCCCCCAGGTGCCCCCCAGCTATGGTGTTTCTGCAGTCTCATGGACATAGCAAATTGTTCAAAGGTACACAACTGACACAGGCCAGGCCGATCAGATTCTCTGCTCCAGAAATTCAGAATTTACAAACAGGCTAGGAGTTTTTGGTAACTGAGACACTGTAAACTCCTGTGGTGAGGTTCCCAGAGCAGCCCTAAGTGGATCCAGAAAGCTAGATTTTCAGCAATCCTTGGATTTCATCAGCTTTTCCAATACCATCTTTCCACCAGTTTTGCTTAAACTAACTAGATTGGTTTCTAGTCCTTAAAACCAAAAGGGTCTAGACTCCTACTTACTTAGAAGTTTACCAGAAACAATTTAGGCAACGAGACCCTACCCGACTCTAACAACCTGGGTGAACTCAAGTCTTGCTTGGGATGCTGGCCTCTGTTTCCCTGACCAAATACACAGCTCACGTTAAATGTGTAAACGTGCACACACTGTACAAAGTGCTCTTTCTGAAATCAGCTCGCAAAGGTTGTTGAGGCAACCCTGTAAAACTTAGCCCTTGTTCCTGGAGTCTTTTTTAGAAGAAAAAAATGATGTTGTCTTTTCCCCTAATTTATTCTTAGCTCACCACAATTACTTATCAATGGCGTGTATGCACCTGTTGGGGACTACAGCACTTCTCACACCTTGGAATCAGATTAGACACGACCGTCCTTGTTTCCTGTTCTAAATTGATGTTTCCAAGTTGTGCTTATTTTTTTTTTTTATCACAGCAATCACTAACAACTCAGCTTCGCAAGGTATGGTGTTATAGAAACAAATATAGTGGGATCTCATGTTAACGTTGTGAAACCAATTCCAATGAGCTGTTGGTGCCTTGTGCGATAAATGGTGCTGTATTTCTCTCAAAAATGTAAACCAGCCTGGGCCCCTCTGTGACCCGGCGGCAGTAATTCTGTCGATTTTTTCTTGGTATACATTTTGAAGCTAGATCACTGGACATCTCGTATTATAATTGTTAAGCTTCTCATGGAGGGTTGGATGCTTTTATCATTAAGGACAACCTGTCTCTAAAAATGCTTCTTGCCTACATTGTTCCATAAGAGGATTTCCGAAAACGTGTCTGTTTTAGTGAAACTGTACTTGACAGCATTTTAAACCTGTTCTAGACAACATTTATATGTGCTTTCTGATAAGAAAATAGGAGGGCGCTTGAAAGTGAAATTAAGATTCCAGGGTACTCTTTTATGGCTTATTCCTGTTGATTCTGTAAAATGTTATTTAAAAATTCAACAGCGAGTTTTGGAGAGCATTAGCCGGCCCCCACACCCTTCTGCATAGGTCTGTTCTTTGGAGTCCTGCTCTGCCCCATGGTATCTGCCCCCTGGAGGAAACCTCTTATCCCTGCCAGCACCATTACTTTTCATTTTTCCTCCCTTCCCTTTTCCCTTGGAGACCGGAGGGTACTCTTTAGGTAGAAGGGAAGACACTGCAAATGTCTTACTTACAAAGTTTTATTTCTAAAATTTCAAAGTCCGCAGAGGGAACTGTGAGCTGCCCATTTCCCGTGAGACACGGAAAGAGCTTGTCTGTCCCTCCTGCCCTTACAGCAAGAAGAAGCTGAACAGACTGAAAAGCAAGAGCCGCACTTAGATTCCTCAGAGGATGCAGGTCGCAAGGCCAGATGTTGCCTCAAGTATTGAAGAGACAGGTGAGTCCAGAGAATCACGGTTTAATGGGAGCAGAAGGCAGTCCCAGGGTAGAAAAACTTACACTGATCGATGAATTGCTGGAGGCTCAGTGCAGATGAGCTAGAGAGGTAAACTCTCTGGGGGTGCTCAGTCTTCAGGGTCTGCCATGTTTTTGTTAGTTTTACCTCCCAGTGCCCCACCAAGTTCTCAGGGTGAAGATCAGAAAAATCTGGTGTGTCTGGTGACAGGGAGGGGCGAGATCTCTGAAATCTACCCAGAGCATTCTATTCTTTTAACAAAATCCTGCCCGTGGAGACATTATTTACCAGGGCCTCCCTGACTTTGGGGCAGAGAAATACCCAGCAATACCTCCCTCTAGCCTTCCAGGTGGGAGAAGAAAGATACCCAACTACTGCCCCTCCAGCCTTCCTGTGTCATCTAAAGTTGAGGGGCATGTTTGAAGATCACATCCGAGGGGCACGGGCTCACTAGAAGGTTGAGGACTAATAGAACACCTCCCCTCTCCCCACATGATACTACCACATGGACTGTGCTCCTGTCTCGTAACCAAGGATTACAACAGAAAGGACCGTGAGCTGCGGATCCTATGTAAGGAGTGTCCAGGGAAACCCAAAAACAACAGGGGAGGCAAAAAACAATAAAGTAGAAGAAATTGTAGCCTCTGACACCTGCAGCTACAACAGTAAAACACTCTGACTTCTATACAGACAAACATGAAATCTCGCGCTGACAGCCCATTTACCTCACATGTCCGGACATGAACAGAAAAATGGTGAGTTGCCTTGACCCAGGATCTGATCATGCAACCTCAGATTAAAGTAGGAGGCTTTACCCTTCTCACAGAGTCAAAGTAACTCTGTTGTCTAAGTAAAAATATCCCTGCATTCACAAGTGTCCTAACTGGTCACTTGATAATATTCTCTTTACTTTGCAACTAGTGTTCTTAGAAATTACGTATTGAATGCGATGCAGGGATGTGTATAAGCAGCGGTGTGTAAAGAACAGTAGTAACTAGAACACACGAACACAACCCTGCTGCCTCATAGGATGATAGTGGAGATAAATGATGGAAGATAAACAAAAGATGAACAAATGATGGAAGAAAAACCAAAAAAACAACAAAAAAAGACATCACTAGACTGCAAAACTTAAAGCATAAAATATGGTATTTCCTAAAAACTGCTACCTTCACAGTTTTCAAGAATAACTATAGGGGCGCCTGGGTGGTTCAGTTGGTTAAGCCTCCGACTTCGGCTCAGATCAGATCTCACGTTCATGGGTTTGAGCCCCGCATCAGGCTCTGTGCTGACAGCTAGCTCAGAGCCTGGAGCCAGCTTCTGGTTCTGTGTTCCTTCTCTCTCTGCCCCTCCCCTTCTCATTCTCTGTCTCTCTGTATCAAAAATAAATAAAACATTAAAAAAGAAAAGAATAACTATGAACACAATAAAAATATTATTTTTATAGGTGTGTTCTGAAAAACCAGTATTTGAGATGTGCCTTATTTCAACAACCACCATCCAAAACGCAGCGGAATCCAGGCTCTATGAGCTGAAAGACCCTCTGAGTTCTGGAGCTTTACTGTTGTAATAGAGGATTGCTGGCATTCTATTAGATTTGTAAACTGTGGCAGTAGACTAAATTTCCTATTCTTTGTGACTTAGGAGAAATAAAACTTAAGAAGGAATTTAATAAGATACTTGAGGCTTAGGTTTTTTATAAAGGAGTATCTTTCCTATAAACATTGTCACATTATTTTAAAACTCAACTTTGTTAGATTTTCACTTTTTGGAGGGGGGGAGTAATGTCTTGAGCAAGAAAATGGTTGCCAAGACTCATCCATTTGAAGCCTTTTAGGAGAGCTTATATTGACTCAATAATTTGAACAAATTAAAGGCATAATATTAGATATAGTAAATCTACAATTACTAATTGATAATCAAAAGATCATTATATTAAGTATAATAAACTTTCTAAATATATTGTCTTACATCTCTTAAGTTAGAACTTTGGTAGCAAGATACGGTTTAAATATTTGATTTGTGGTACATATAAACGTAGAAGTTATGTCTACTGAAAGTGACTTTATATTGTGGCAAAAGACATTTTTGACACATTTCCTTCACATTTTATTCAGAACAGCTTTTGCCAATGGACACATGCTGTGTCCATTTAAAATTGGAGATCATAAAGAGAAATAAATCAAGTCTCTTCTGTTAGGTCCATAAGCTGTTGTTTTGCTTTTTAATTTTTTTATTAAAACATTTTTTGAATGTTTATTTGTGCTCACGCGCAAGTGGGGAAGGGGCAGAGCGAAAGGGAGACACAGAATCCAAAGCAGGCTCCAGCCTTTGAGCTGTCAGGACAGAGCCCAACTCGGGGCTCAAACCCACTAGCCTGAAGCTCATGACTTGAGCTGAAGTTGGTGCTCAATCAACTGAGCCACCCAGGCGCCGGTGACTTTTTGTTTTGCTTTGTTTTGTTTTTAAGTGGAGAGAGTAGGTAAAGAATTATAGACAGAGATAAGATACTGAGCATTGGTAAGAAGGTGACAGGAAACAATGTATGTCAAAACTCGAGGAATTTCGTGTGGCTGAGCACAATCAGTGGTAGTGCGAAATGGGAGAAGAGCCTAGAGACTCCAGCAGGGGCCAAAGATGAAGTCCTAGCAGGAGACGAGGAGACCGGGAGCCGGAAGAGGTCAGGATACGG
>NC_043703.1:27232962-27264244 GCF_006229205.1 Suricata suricatta | reverse complement strand
GGATGAATATTTTTAATCGTTGTGTTACAGAAGAAGATAGCTCCCAGAGCACAACTGAGACTTTCTAGATGTTATTGCTCATCCATAAGTTAAACATTTTTTTAAAAAAAATGATATATTTTTAAATGTTTTATTATTTTCAAAAATGTTTTATTTATTTAGTTTGAGAGAGAGAGAGAGAGAGAGAGAGTGTGTGAGCAGGGGAGGGGCAGAGAGGGCGAGAGAATCCCTAGCAGGCTCCGCAGTGTCAGTGTGATGCTAACCCTGAGATCATGACCTGGGCGGAAACCAAGAGTCCCACGCTTAACCGACGGAGCCACCCAGGCGCCCCTGAACGCTGAAATTGTTCCTAATGAGAAAACCTGTCCTCCAAAGTAAGATGGACTTGGACATGATTACATTCTCTCTGGCAAGGAGGAACCTGTGCAGTTACCCAAACAGAATATTGTGTGTTCATACATACTGCTGTATCATCTTTATTAAGTTACATGAGGACACGAGTAAATGTCCTGAGCGATCCAACCCCCAGCCTAAATCGGAGTCCAGATCATGAGGCTCTTGATGGAAAACAATTAGGACTTACTTTGTGAATTGTGGTCTTAATCTGTGTTCTCTCTCGCATACACTAAATTGTTGCTGTGGTATCTGCCTCCAGTGCAACCAAAGAGCTACCAAGGAGCCACCTCCACCCTTGCTGACGGCGCGGGACACACGTCCGGGCGGGGAGGGCGTGTAATATTGGAAGAGCTGGTCCGCGGCGGCGGTGGCGGGGTCACTCAGAGGACGTGGCCGCTGGCTGACCCAGAGCAGGATGGGTAATCGGAAGTGCCCCACCCCTCCACTGTCCTGGGAATGGGCCTTCTGCCCACCAGTTCCACGGCGGGGGCGCTTTTCGAGGGCACAGCCCTGAGGGCACAATGAGTTGTTTAGCCCATCTAGGTGGTATCCATGGCGGAAGGAACCCCGTTAAGGCCTCAATAAACTTGTGAGATTCTGGAGGCGGATGTGGAGACGCGCAGGCCTCACCGCTGCCTCCTGAGTAAGCTCCCTTGCAGACCGTGAAACCGCTGCCCAGCAGCCTGGAAGGGCCTGCCTCTTTCTTCCATCTCCCCTTCCCCTGTCTCCACAGGCCGGCTTCAGATTTCAGCGCCGAACCCTCCCCCACCCCCAGTAGCCGTAGGTGGCGGCAGGAAGTAGAATAGGAGTGACCAGGGGCCGGGGGGACCACGGGGAGGGAAATGGGCCGTTACTGCTTAATGGGTGCGCAGTTTCGGTTCTGGAGGTGGATGGTGCTGATCAGTGCACATCGCTGTGAATGTACTTCCTGCCGTTGAGCGGTACACTTAAAAATGGCTAAAATGGTAACTTTTCTGTTAGGTCTATTTTACCACAATAAAAAATACCCGAGGGGCGCCAGGGTGGCCCAGTCACTTAAGCGTCAGATCCTGGTTTTGGCTTAGGTCATGGTCTCCTAGTTCATGGGTTGGAGTCCTGCGTGGGGCTCTGCATGGAGCCTGCTTGGGATTCTGTCTCTTCTTGCTCTGGCCCTCCCCTGCTTGCGCTCAATCTCTCAAAGTAACAAAAAAACAAAACAACAATGACAACAACAAAGACAGACTTTGTATTAATTCAGGGAAGAATCACTAATGCGGTAACATAATACTTGAGGTCTTACAGACCTTGCCTTTACCACTGGTCCCCTGACACAGTCTTCCAGAGCCCAAGGTCTTGCAAGATCTTTCAGGAACTTAACTCTTTCTACTTCACAATGTACTCCTTTCTCAGAGAGCCTCAGAATCAGGCCCGGGCTGTGTAGTACATACCAGCCCTCATTCTATATCTCTTCCCTTCTCCTCGAGAGCTTCAGTGCACTGGAAACATTTGTAAGGATGCAGGTCTGAACCAAACTGACTCCATGGCAGGCTTCAAGTTTCCCCTCTGACCTTGGAGGCCTAGGTGTTCTTTTTCAGAATCGTTAGACAATAAAAGGGCACACATTGCCCAAGGCTGGAGGGATCACCCTTGTAACACCCAATCAGGAAAGGCCAGCTAACACCCTTAACATTTCTAAGGGCAGGCCTAGAGATAGAAGCTGTAGGCAATCACATTGCTTAAGGCTAGTTACACCCTATGTGAGGGTCCTGGGTCCACTCTGTAATTGGTTAACACTCTAAAGTTGTGATTGGGTCCCGCCAAAAGTAACGAACACTCTGGACAATGTATATGGTTAAAGTTACTGCCAATGATGTTAGGCGATAATAATTGGACCCCTGTACCTGTGTCACAATTTCCTGTAACTCCCCCTTCCCAAACCCATAAAGGCCTACACCCCCTTTGTTTGGGGCTCTCAGCACGGATCCACTGCACTGGTGAGGTCTGTGAGCCTGAGCCCGAGCCCATAATAGTAATAAAGCCCTTTGCTTTTGCATGCATGACTCAGTCTCCCCAGCAGTCTCTGGTTTTTGGGGACAATATTGAAATCTTGGGCATAACAATTAACTTCTGCCTCCTTCTTTAGCTACATTTCCGGTCCCTACCCTCACTGGGTAAGCCTGGGGGACCACATGCCAGTTAGTTCAAGTAAATAGGGGCTGGTGGGGCCATGGGAATTGCTCCCTCATTTAGGATACCAGTTTCAGCCAGGAAGGACCTACTAGTGTAAGATGTGTATTATATATTATAGTATAAGATAGATCATAGTATTCTGAAATGAACTTTTTACTTTGTGTTTAATTCCCTTACAGGAGGCTGTTTACAGGTGGAAGGGTGGGGCTAGGTCTTGAAAGTATATGTTCATAGGGCCTCACACTGTGCCAGACACATAGGAGTAAGTATTCAGAAAATTTGTGCAGGTGAACTAGGGATCTTCAAATCAATTACACCAGTAAGTACCTGTATTAGTTATCTATTGTTGTGTAATAAGTTACCCCAGATTTAGTGGTTTAAAACACTAATAATCATATACTACTATATACAGTTTTGCTGGATCAGAAATTCAGGGTTAGCACAGGAAAGAGGGCTTCATGACGCCTGGGACCACGGGCAGATGAGTTGAAGGCCTGGGGCTGGAATCCTCTGGAGTCTCATCCACTCCCATGTCTAGTGTTTGATGTTCGTGTGAACATGTCTGGCTTCTCCATATGGCCTGGGCTTCTTCCCAATATGGTGGCTGGGCTTCAGGAGTAAGCATCCTGAAAGAGAGAAAGAGAGAGAAGCAGAAGCTGTATATTTCTTTGTATGACTCAGAAGCTACACAGCATCATTTTTGCAACTTTTGCAAACATTGCAAGGTATGCCTAGATTCAAGAAAAGGAAACAGACCCTAGTGGACACAGGTCAGTCTCACTTGGTAAGAAGAACATGTGGGAGGGGTCATGTTAAATGTGGCCATCTTTAGAAAATACATTTGCCACAGAGCTTGTAATGTGTCAGGGACTGTCCTAATGCCTTTCTCTAGGCTTTTCTTTCTTTCTTTTTAATGTTTATTTTTGAAGGAGAGAGAGAGAGAGAGATAGAATGCAAGTGGGGGAGGGACAGAGAGAGAGAGGGAGACCCGGAATCTGAAGCAGTGTCCAGGCTCTGAGCTGTCAGCACTGAGCCCGACATGGGCCTCAAACTCAGGAACTGTGAGATCATGACCTGAGCCGAAGTTGGACGCTTAACCAACTAAGCCACCCAGATGCCCCTCTAGGCTTTTCTTTAGAATATCTATTTAAGCTCTTTTAGATGATGAAGTAGAAATCAGTGAGAGCAGTATTCTTTTGTTCTTGTTCTTCTACTTTATGTTCTCTTAAGTCTAAACATAGAGATTATAATTGGTCATTGGTTTCATTATTCGAGGTTGACTGACTTTTAACTTGTTTTTTTGGTGAGTATTTATTGAGCACTCGCTCCAGGGAATAAAGTCAGGTGATCAGGAGAGAGGGGAACAACCCAAGTGGTCGCTGCCCACATAGAGATTGTGGTCCGGTGATGGAAGAAAGCGTGGTAGCCATCATTTTATTCGTGTGCAGAATGAAGCCCGAGTCAGATGATAGACTCACGGCTCGACCAGGGTGTGGAAGGGATTCATGGGAGCCGCCAGTCTCAGTCGGCCGTGTTGACCAGACGGCTGACCGTTCTCACTTTAAAGCTATCCAGGAGACAAGAGAGGAAATCTCTGATGATTAAAGCTCATGGAAGCTCAGGCTCATTTCTCTCTTGTCTGGTGTTCTGTCAAGCCACAGAAGTGGTCAGGGCTCTCCTTACAAAAACCTGTTTTACATCAAATAATTATTATCGAGTCACTTAACAGCTCTTCCCCTTTCTAGCTAAACTTCCGCAACCTGGAAACCTTTCCTCATGTGGCTATTGTTTATTGTGTAATCATTTTATTGTTTTGTCTTGTTTCTGTAGGGAATCTCAAGCTGCACACAGTATTTTAAGGAAAGCCAAGAAGCCATGGGAGTGGAAGAACAACGTGTAGGCTCCAAATGCTTTCCTGTGAGTACACACTGAGACCACTGTTACGTGACACCAGTTCTTGTATCTTAGAGTTCATGGACTCTGAGTTCCAACTCACATTTGTAGCCCTCTGTAGTTTCTGCTTTGTTCTTAAATGACCATGTTTACCACCACCGTTGGAATTAACACTTTACCAACTGAAATAAGGTCTTGGATCTTATTATTTTGATACCTTACTTTTTAGCTTTTTTTCTGACCTAGGATTGAGTGTTTGAATTTACTATGTTTAGACAAACTAGTTCTAAATGCCCTTGAACCTGGTTTCTTTCCTTCCTCAAGTATTTATTGAGTATTTACTATGTGTCAGGCGGTGTACAATGTGCTAGGGGGTCAAATGCCCAGCAAAAGCTGACATGGCGCTCACATTCTCAGAACCCAGTGCTCGCTCGCCAAGGGAACTAGATGTTGATTGATTTACAGACCCAGAATATGCCTGCTTACTAACAGGTAGAACTGCGTGCCCTTATAGAAACATGTGAGAGTTGGAGGGCAGAGCCTGATATTTTAGTTAAATAAAATTTAATTTTAAACAGTTTTAAATTTACAGAAAAACTGAGAAGATACTGCAGAGTGGTCCCATATGTCCAGTGTGGTTTCCCTATTAGTAACATCTTATATTAGAATGACTTGTTGCAATTAACGCACCAGTATTGGTACGTTAATTTTTCATTCAAGTCTATAATTTATTCAGATTTCCTTAGTTTTTACCTACTGTTCCTTTTCTGTTCTAGCATTCCATCTGGCTTCCCACATCACATTTCGTCATCATGTCTCCTTTGGCTTCCCTAGGCTGTGATAGTTTCTCAGATTTTCCTTGTCTTTGATGACCTGGAAAAATTTGAGGAGCACTGGTCAGGAGTTTGTAGAGGACCCCTCCACTGGGATTTGTCCAGTGTCTTTCTCATGATTGGACTGGGGTTATGGTCAGGAGTTTGTAGAGTGCCCCTCCGTTGGGATTGGTCCAACGCTTTGCGATTGGGTTGGGGTTATGGTTTTGGGGAGGAAGACAATGGAGGTAAAGCGCCATTCTCATCACATCAAAGCTAGGGTGCACGCTATCAACATGACTTATCAGTTGATATCGACCTGGACCGCTTGCCTGTGGTTGTGTTCATTCGGCTCTTCACTGTGCAGTGATGCTCACCGTTCCACGCCAGCCTCTTTGGGAAGAAGTCACGTGCCCAGCCCACACTCAGGAGTGGGGAGTGGTGTTCCACCTACTTGATGGCAGAGCATCTCAGTGGATTATTTGGAGTTTTTTTGCGTGACAGATTTGTCTTTTCTCCTCCAGAAAGTTTACTTTATAACAGCTAGCTTGGTTGTTGGTTGGCCATGTGACATCTGACAAGTCGCTTTACCTTGATGAGTGCACTTCCTTATCTTAAAAATCTGTCTTCTTCACATAAAGCTTTGAGACATGGCAGGCCAAAATGCTTTGTGCTTTATGAGCTGTGACTATAGGAAGGACTTGCTGATTGTTTCTTTTAGTTCAGCTTTCTTGTCCCCCTGGGACAGCCTTTCCTGATGGTTATGTGGTGCTCTCGGCCTAGCTGTCTGCTGAATGGCCACTGGTGGAGGGGGACCTGAGGCCTCAGGGGGCAGTTGCTGGCTCGGGAGAGACCCACAGGCCCCGGGAGGGAGTCCTGCATTGCTTTACATTTCTTCCCTTCCTGCCAGGAAGGCTCCAGGTCTGGGACAATTGCTGTGGTTAAGGTGACCCGGGATCACTGTTTTAAGGCTGCGGACCTGGTCGGAGGGATGAAGAAGAGAAGGGCTTTTCCTAACCAGGTGACACAGAGAGAGCCCTGAGCATTTTGGTCCAAGGACCTCAGTCCCCCTTGCCTACTTGGGGCCTCCTCTCTTTCTTTGCTTCTCCCTCAGGACTCTCTTGGAGTATTTTTGGTTTCAGTTCATGCAAGTCCCTAAGACAGTTGCAGGTTGCGATCAGTATGATTGTCTTTATAGGAGACATTTGAAAGTCAGGTTCAAACACAGCACACACACGTTCTTTGCAGAAGATGTGTGGCTTGTTGACTGGAAGCCTGCCTGCCAGGACAAGATCCTTCTGCGAACGCCGGAAACAACCTGCTATTGTCTCCCGGGACGAGATGGTGCCAACAGAGAACGAAACCCCTGGGCCAAGAGGAGGAAGGCCCGCGTTCACTGCTTCCCCGCTACAAAGGATTATGGGAAGGGAGAGGGAGGGGGTAAAGCCTCTCCTTTGTTCTTAGCTTGCGGGGACACCCAGAGCACAGCCGTGGCCAGAGCCGAGCCTGCTGTGTGTGTGCAGCGGAGAAAGACTCGCTCCTGTGTGCCCACTGGCCGGGGTCAGAGCCCCTGCCTGCGTTCTGAGCTCGCCTGATGCTGCCGCTGGAGAAAGCCGGGCACCCCCTTAGTCTCCTTTCTGCCTGACTGTCTTGTTTCCAGAAGCTGTTACCACAGGGATAGGCCTCTTCTGGGGTTTAGGGGAAGGGCAGCGGGAGTGTGGGTAGCTTTAAGGGCACCTTAAGGGAAGAGGATAAAATACAGTCTATGGAGGGAATCTGAGAAGAAGAAATGAGAGGGAAAAGACCAAAGAAAATAAATTGAATTAGGTAATGGGGAGACTTGTCTTAGTTTTGTTTCTTTTAAATGTTCATTTAGTTTAGAGAGAGAGAGAACAAGAGAGGGGAAGGGGGCAGAGAGAGAGGGAGACACAGAATCCAAAGCAGGCTCCAGGTTCTGAGCTGTTGGCCCAGAGCCTGATGTGGGGCTCAAACCCATGAACCAAGAGAAAATGACCTGAGCTGAAGTCGGTTGCTTAACTGACTGAGCCACTCAGGCATCCCAGAGTTGTCTTAGTTTTATGAATTCCTTAATTCTAAATTATTAATCTAAATTATTAATTTAAAAATCTCATAGCCCCTCTTCCATGTTCTCCCCTAGCCTCAGATGAATACAAGTAAAGGAATATGAACTAAATCTATGTGGGGCCTCCGTTTTCTTCCTTCCTGCAGTCTCTCTCAGCAGCCGTTCTGCACTGCAACTCATAGCCGACTCTCTGGTGATGTTCTGAGCCCCCTGCTCCCCTGACCACGAAGCCAGTCTACCCTAACTCCGGTCCTGGCACAGAGTTCAGCTTTAATTAAAAAATTCAGGGGCACCTACATGGCTCAGTCGGTTAAGCATCGGACGTCAGCTCAGGTCATGATCTCATGGTTTGTGAGTTTGAGCCCCGCATCGGGCTCTGTGCTGACAGCTGTGAGCCTGGAGCCTGCTTTCGATTCTGTGTCTCCTTTTCTCTCTGTCCCTCCCCTGCTTGTGCCCTCTCTCGCTCGCTCTCTGTCTGTCTCTCTTTCAAAAATAAATAAACATTAAGAAAAATTCAAAGGCTGTGCAACAATTCAAGACTCTGGGAGATTTGGGGAGGTACTCGCCGCATGTGAGTTATTGCTGAAGGTAATGAATCAGCCTCTGAAAAGGCAGTCAGATTTCCCTGCTATCATTCACGGTCTTTCCACACAGAAAATGTCTTCGAGGAGAAGCCCACTTGTGAGTTGCCGAGATTCCGGCCAGGCCCCATCCCGGTGTCCCGCACTATAGGGGTGTCTGTGACACTTTGTGAGCTGTTCGTGGTGGAGTTGGAGGGGCGGGGCTGGGAAGCTGCCCTTGTTTTCCCATTTGGGTTCCATAGTTTCCTTACCTGAATCACAACGGCGTCTGTTTCTATTTGGATGTTTTAATCCTAGTTCTCCATCTGGGTGTGCCTGATAATCTCACAGGGAAGGTTTATGAAATGCTGGGGAGGGTCTAGGTGATACTGTCTTTGGAGAGGCTGTTGTTGGGTTTCTGGAGAGCAGTTGGGTAATGGAGATCACCTTAATCCAATTAGAGGGGAACCAGTTTGGGCCTGAGTCTTCCTCTTACAGGCTTTGACTGTTTAGGGTTCACCTTTATTATTTTTGTGTGTGTGTGTTTATTTATTTATTTTGAGGGGGGGAGAAAGTGAGAAGGAGGAAGGGAGAGAGAGAGAGAGAGAAAGTGAGAGAGGGAGGAGGGAGAGAGAAGGGAGGGACAGAGAGAGAGAGAGAGAGAGAGAGAGAGAGAGAGAATCCCAGGCAGGTTCCTTGCTGTCAGTGCCTAGCCCTGTGTGGGGCTCAAAGTCACAAACCGTGAGATCATGACCTGAGCTGAAACCAGTTGGACGCTGGACGGACTGAGCTCCCAGGCACCCCACCCTTAATTCTAAGGTGTAGGAAACTTCATATGAAATCCTGGAGTATGCACCTGGCCACTTCCACTTTGGCGACTCTGAGCTCAATATTTTCCCCCTAGCACAGTGAGACTGTCAGTAGCTCTGCTTAGTGTTTCTGCTGCTTAGCAGGCACTTTCTGGATCAGCTTCTTGATCTCTCGGCCAGTGCCAGACAATGGAGGACTGCCCAAGGGGAAACGTAGCTCAGGTGACCAGGCTGACTGTCCTACAGATCCCTTCTGTCCAGGATCTTGGTTTCTTGTATCTTGGGTTTCTTGATAGTCCTGACCTCCCACTTTGACTCTCCTGCTCCAAAGATGGCTGGAAGTTTTGCTCAGTTTCTCTGCATCTCAGCAGCCACTTTCTGCCCACCCTCTTGATTAACTTTTCTTCTTTCAAGGATCTTGACCCCTTCAAGGAACTGCTTTTATAGTTGTTCAACACATTAAACAGGGGTGTGTGTGTGTGTGTGTGTGTGTGTGTGTGTGTGTGTGGTCCTGCTTGTCTGGTTTTTCTTTTTAATTTTTTAAATGTTTTATTTATTTTTGAGAGAGAGAGACAGAGCACAAGCGAGAAGAAGGGCAGAGAGAGAGGGAGACACAGAATCCGAAGCCGGCTTCAGGTTCTGAGCTGTCAGCACAGAGCCTGATGCGGGGCTCAAACTCATGAACTGTGTGATCATGACCTGAGCCGAAGTTGGACGCTTAACCGGCTGAACCATCCAGGCACCTCTTGTCTTGTTTTTCTAAGTAGAATTAGTCTGCTATAAGTAAGATAGCAAAGTCCTGCCCTTGTTTTAAATGCCACTGATGAAAATGTTCTAAAGTTTCCTTTCCTTCTGCCTTTTTTTGAGTCTTTAGCTCTAACCCAGGGAACCACAAACGTACTCGTTTGACTTTCCTTACAGTTTAACTAGGACATGTATCCTATTTGAGGTTGTGTATGTGTTTCCCTAGGACAGAAGTTCATATTTCTTGCTTCTCCCATTGTGACTTACAGAGTAGGTACTCTTGAATACCTGGAAAGCACATGGATTTTATAGTTACCCTCTTTCTGGCAAGAAATATCCCCTCCACCTCTGGGAATCCAGCTGAATCATTCAGGGTGTCAGCCAGACAAAGACTTCCTGCCTGACACAGGACAGACCTTCCGCATCTCACCTGAGGCAGAGAAGAAGGGAAGCCAAACGACAGACCACATCAGCTTCTTCTGCTGTAAAATGAATTGGATGATCCTCGACGTTATCAAAGTCTCTGCAGACCCTAATAGTTTGTGAACCTTTTAGCGAACTCCCCTCCGTTCGCTGGTCCCTTTATTAGGAGTTGGTAGAAGACAGCGCCCATGTGTACCTCGATTCCCCAGGCCGCGCACATGCTCAGGGGCACGCTGCGATGAGAGACTGCAGACTGCATGCTGGTTTTGCATTAACACCCCTGTATTAGTGTCCTAGGGCCTTCCTAACAAATGGCCATGCACTAGGTGGTTTAAAACAAAGAAATTCATTCTGTCATAGTTTTGAAGGCCGGAAAGGCTGACATCAAGGCTTCAGCAGGGCTGGTTCCTTCTGGAGGCCCTGTGGGAGAACTGTCCCGTGCCTCTCTCTTGGCTTCTGGTGGCTGCTGGCAGTTCTCGCCTTCCCTGGCTTGTGGCCCCGTCATTGTGATCTCTGCCTCCATCTTCCCATGTCTGCCTTCTCTCTGTGTCTCTTAGAAGGACGATGAACCCTGGGTTTAGAGTGAGGCCCCCCTAAATCAGGTTCACTTAATTTCAGAATCTTCGGTTACATCTATAAAGGCTCTATTTCTACGGGTTCTGGGTAGGCTTGAATTTTCTTTTAAGTTTATTTATTTATTTTGAGAGAAAGCACGCATGAGCTGGGAGGGGCAGAGAGAGAAGGCAAAAGAGAATCTCAAGTAGGCTCCATGCTGTCAGCACAGAGCCCATCGTGGAGCTCGATCCCACAAACTATGAGATCATGACCTGAGCTGAAATCAAGAGTTGGAGCCTTCATGACTGAGCCGCCCAGGCGCCCTTGAATAGGCTTGTAGCTTTGGAGAACCCTATCCAACCCACTGTAGCCACCACCATGAATGTTGCAACAAGAAACCCTGTGAGGGCGGTAATTATGTGGCTTGTTCACTACAGTATTCTCCGAGCCTAATTGAAGGCATTCAATATTGGTTACATAAATGGACGGATAAGCTTGAAATAGTGTCTGAGTGGTGGGAGCTCAATATATATGGCCAGCTACATTCAAATTAAGATGTCATTCAAGGGCTAATCTTGTAGAGTGCTTGCTTTTTATGAGCTTTCAGTGTTTTTATATAAGGTTCTATGTCTCAGTGGGTTGATGGATAGGCAATCCATTGGTGAAAAGTATATTACCGTGTAGTCAACTTTAAAAAAATTAACCTTTTTTAAAAAAATGTTTATTTATTTATTTTGAGGGAGAGAGAACAGAGGAGGGGCAGAGAGGGAGGGAGGAAGAAAGAATCCCAAGCAGGAGATAGAGCGGAGCCTGACATGGGGCTCAATCTCACCAACCATGAGATCATGATCTGAGCCGAAATCAAGAGTCACCCAGGCTCTCCCTCCAAAACACCTTTTTTTTTTTCAGTATTTGAATTTTTGTTAAATGTTTGTTTATTTTTGAGAGAGAGGGAGACAGAGAGAGAGAAAGAGAGAGCGAGCGAGTGGGGAAGGGGCAGAGAGAGAGGGAGACAGAATCTGAAGCAGGCTATGGGCTCTGTGACAGCACAGAGCCCTGTGTGGGGCTTGAACTCACAGATCTCGAGATCATGACCTGAGCTGAAACCAAGAGTTGGACGCTTAACTGACTGAGCCACCCAGGTGTGTCTCTCCAAAATTACCTTTATATTAACTTTTACTTTCTTTTTTTCTTCTTTCTTTTGTTTTCTCCCCATATTCTGTTGGATTATTTACAGTTACCAGTTACAGTCCTCTGTTTCTTCTCATATTCTTTCCTTTTTTGTCTTTTTTATTTTTTCAACTCCTCATATTGTGCTTTCAAAAGGTATGGGTCTGCAATGTAAAAAAATATTTTTTATATGAAGATATATTTCAATATATTCAATAAATGTATATTTCAATAAGACTTAGATGAAAGAAATCACAAGCGTTCAGGTAGATTAATCTGAAAAAAGAATGATACTTAGTGATTTTTTTCCCCATTTCCCCGAAGAAAGGACACCAGCTTATTTTGTATTTTAAACTAGTCACAAGAGGAAGGTATTGCCGCCTGCATCTCTTCTAACTAATAAACTAGGAACATAATGAGGGAGGCGACATTATACATAATAAGCCGCTAGCCGTCCAACTAAGAAATCCTTTCTCACGCCATTTCCTGCAGAGCGAGATTGTACGGATGCCTGCAAATATGTACACTTGCCGCACTGTTTGAACATCCCTATTACCTTGCTGAGCCTCAGATCTAGTTCTTTGATTCGTTCTTTCAAGCTCCTGAAAGCTTCGTCTATGGCAGTTTGGATAGAATTTAGGAACCTTGCTGAATATGCTCATTATCTAATACAAAGTGACATAAAACACTCTGCCACATAGCCGTCCCCTGCTCAACTCCCGCGATTCATTCGGTACTAGATTAATAGCATTTATGTTATTCATAGATCTCAGCTGACCTTGATCTGCTAGAAACTCCCTCCTTTTTATCTCTGTTCCATACTGCAGAGATTTTGTCCTACGTGAACAATGGTTCTTTTGTACATCAAAGCACACGCCCCCTTCCCCAACTCCCAAGTTTTAATTTTCCTTGCATGCATAATATGTATCTCTCTTCTGTTCAATGTCTGTTACTTCTTACCTACCTTTAATTGATGAATAATAGAATTTTCTATTTAGTTTGCAAAAGAAAGTACTTAAAAATTAACCTTTTGGTATCTGAGCAACAAAAAGATTGCAGCTTTGTGAATATAAAAGTTCACAGAAATGATTTTTCTTGTTTTTCAAATTTAAGAAATACAGAATAAGTGGGGATTTAGTCATATACCTCCATTTGTCCAGTACCTTTCAAATAATAGTATTTGTCTTGGAAAACAGAAGAGTTTTAACCACACTGAAATATCCCTTTTTGGGTTGAGAATTTAATATTTATCTCTATATTTTGTATATATGTGTTTATATTAAACATATATATATTACATGTTTATAAATATATTGTTTATAAATATATGTTTACATATATATTTTATATGTAGTATATATTAAATGAGTATGTAAACCCACACACAATCTTTCTGAAAGTAATGATACAGTCATTGGATAAACGTTTGTTGGTAGTCATTGAGAGTTTAATTCACGGAGTCAACGCTGCCATTCCTTTTAGGAAACTTCTTGGAAAAGCACTTAACAAAGTGCAACAAACAAATGAACAAAACAGAAAACAAAATCTAATAACAAAAACCTCATAACGTAGGAATTATTTTGTAACATAAATCTTTTCACCTCTCAAAGCATCTTAGGGATAAAGCACCCCCTTCAGTTAGCTTATTTTTTGTAATCGGTGACCACGGATCTGGTATTGAGTAGTGCGGCATAAAACGTTACAACTCTGTTCTCCATCAGTTACTCTAGGGAGTGGGTAAAATCTTTTCAAGCCTTCTTTCATGGAGTCCAGTTCAGAGGGTTCAAACAGTCTCTTGTTTTTACTTGAGGATTCAAATTTTTATTTACTTATTTAATGTGTTTATTGTTCTGATGTATTACTTTTCTGTGAGGAGATATTCCACAACTGTTCACGGTAGCAAAATATGTATTGAGAATTACCTACCATACTTAAAATGTTTTTATGTTTGAATGTGTTTTTCCACTTTCTCAAACTTAAGTTTGATTAAATAGTGCCTAGACAGCTTTCTTTTTTTCTATTTTTTTTTTTAAATGCAGGCTCTAGGGCCCCATTTTGAGAAATGCTGACTTAGTAGATGGGGGGCAGGGGCTTGGGCTGTGTTTTAAGAAAGTGGCTCTGTTGACCCACTGTGCTTGGCTACAGATTATACCTTGAGGAACATTTTTCTGAACTATTATGGAGTGAAGAGCTTAGTCCTTTTGCCGGGGAACCCACAATCTGATGGATGAAGGGTGTGGTGGAAATGTATTCTGGAAGGCTAACGATGCACCTAGACACACAGTAAAGATACACAATATGTATAAAATAGTTACAAGAAAGACTTGACAGATCTGGCTTTTAATACCTTGCCAAAAGTAGGAAGGGGAAGCCCTTACAGAAATCGGTGTAGAAGGTCATCTGGGTTGAGGGGTGTCATTGGAGGGAAGGTGGTAGGACATTTCTTCTTTACCTCTGCTGAGTGTCTTTAAAATGAACTGGGCTCTGTGATTACTCATGCAAAAGACCAGGACTGTGTAAAACTACTATGGGAATAAAAGCGTCTGGCATGGAATCTGGCATATGCTAAGGACTTAGATCCAATTGCTTAGTTAGCATCTCCTCTTAGATAGCCTGCAGCCACCTCAAATTCACTGTAAGGCAGATTGAACCGTCTCCTGTGCCTCCTCTCCAAATGTTCCCTAAACCAACCGGTCACTCAAACCAGAAAGCTTTGCTTTATCCTTAAAGTCCTTTCCCCCTCTGAGTCTTATTGACTTGACTTCCTCCATATTGCTGAAATCAGCTACCTCACTCAGCGCTCAGTGCACCAGTCCTAGCCTGTGTGAAGGTTCTGGGCAGGTGTGGGATGGCCCTCAGGTCCAAAGAACTTAATGCCTAAAAGGAATGGAGAGGTCAGAGTACAAGGGGAAGTTAAAGTTTTTGAAATTTTATCCTGAGAACAATGGGAAAAGTTTGAAGAGTTTCAAACATAGGAATGACATGATCAGATTTGAGTTTTACGAAGATTGCTCCCTCCCATTTCTCAAACTCGTTTGTCCTAACATAAGACCAGGTCACAAACATCTCTCCTCAGGAGCATTACGTCTGGTCCCCTTCCCCCTTCCTTCTCTTAAGTGCATGCTCCACATTTCAACCAAGCAAAACCCGCAGACAAAACCCCTAGGAATCTGATTATATCATTTTCCTGTTTCAAGTCTTTTAATGGTTTCCCAATGCCCTGAGGATACAATCCAAATTTTTTGACTGGGGTTCCATGGCTTGTGACTCATATTTACCTTCCCAGGCTCTTCTCTCAACCACTTTCCCTCACACATTCCAAGTACAGTGAACCGCTTTCAGTTATTCTAACGAACCATGCTCTCTCTTGCCCAGACCTTCCTGTTCGCCATGTCCGGGCACCGGTCCTGCCTGGCTCTGTTTGGGCTAGTGAATTCTCACAGCCTGTACCTGTGTGGGGTGCCCTGCTGATGATCACCACCGTTCCCAGTTGAGACATTAATCACACATTCCCCTGCTAGACTGAGGCCGCACCAGTGTCTGTCCCGGTCACTTCTTCAAGCACAGAGAGCACTTGGCCTAGGGCGGGCTCTCAGGAAGCCTGGCAGGGTCTCGTTCACACACCCCTGCAGGATGGATGAACGAGCGGTACCTATCAGCTTCCTTCACTTTGCCTTTTATATCATGTCCTTCTAGAGAGCTTGTTGGAAAAAGGACTGTGTCAATCATGACACACTTGCTTTGAGTTTAGGTGACAAATTTGAGTCCTATTACAATGTTGGGAATAAAAACAACTAAGTTAAATTTTAGACAGGGATGTAGACTCTGATATTAGGCAAACAAGGAATGACCCATGGGAAATATTTTTATTGTAAGTGGGAGATGCTAAATAATTGTTGACTACAATCAATATCATCAGTTTCTTAGGGTTGTCCCTTATTCCTTTCACAATCATAATTCATATTGGAAAAGTGCTTTGTATTTTATAAGGCGCTTTTCACACACATGATCTCATTATCCTAACAACACTATGTCATCATTACTTGCCTCATGAAGTAGGAAATGAAGGGCTACCTTTGGTGCAACGTGACTCCCCAGTGGTACATGGTAGCGCAGGACTTGAACCCCTATACACACCTCAAATCCAGTCCTCTTCTAATATATCACATTCCTTCCCTAAATGTCTGAAAGCAAAAACGAGATTGCTGGTTACTTCTGGGCATGGGTGATGTGCGCATTATTTTATCCGGTCAAAGTTGAAAATGATTGGGAAGAAAAGAAAAACATCCGGGAGCACGATTCTTCTGGCTGGGAACAGAGCCCCTCTCCAAAACATGTGCTTGGAGAAGGAGCAGGTGCGGTGTGGCAGACGAGCCCCACCTGACTATGGTCCTCAGCGGGAGGTTTCCCACATGAGGAGGAAGATCCTGATGGACTTTTCCTTTCTTTTAAAATTTTTTTTATTTTAAGGTTTATTTACTTTTTGAGAGAGAGAGAGAGAGAGAGAGAGAGAGAGAGAGAGAGAGAGAGACAGAGTGCAAGTAGGGGAGGGGCAGAGAGAGGAGACACAGAATCTGAAGCAGGCTCCAAGCTCTGAGCTGTCACCACAGAGCCTGGCGCTATAACTCACGGACAGTGAGATCATGACTTGCGCCAAAGTCGGACACTTAACCGACTGAGCCACCCAGATGCCCATGACTTTTCCATTTGTAATAGCTGATCGATCACCAGAGAATACTGAGATTCAGCCAAGTAGTCAGTGAATCTAAAGGGCAAATAGAAGGCAGAGGTTAAAAAAAAAAGCAAGGAAGGAAAGAAAGAAAGAATAGAAAGAAGAAGAAAAGAAAGAGATCATTCTTGCCCTGATAACACTTCTCATCGATGGGGGAACTGCATAAACCTTCAAAACCTCTACTGGTATGAGAGCAGCCATGACTACATCAGTAGCAGCTGGTTTAATGAAGAGCCTAGGCCTGTGGTTCTCAGCCTTGAGAACCTCAAAACTTCCTCTCAAGTTTTTCTGCCCGGGCTATCGCCCAAAACAATTAAACCAGAATCTCCGAGGATGGAGCCTAGGCAGCAGCACTTTCCAAAGCTTGCTAGGTGGTTCTAACATTCCAGCAAAGCGAAAGTGTGAGAAACACTGCCCAGAATCCTCTCCTTTTGCTAGTTTGACAGGAGTCACGCCAACCTCAGTTTTATGAACGCTAGCGTGGTGTTTTTGATTATCTTGAGAAATGCTGAAAAATTTCTGAAATAGTGAACCAAAAGTTCACTTAATCTCCTTTAATTCACGGGCACCTGAGGGGCACCTGGGTGTTCAGTCAGTTAAGTGTCTGGCGGCTTCGGCTCAGGCCATGATCTCACCTCTTGTGGGTTCCAGCCCCACATCAGGCTCTGTGCTGACAGTTCAGAGCCTGGAGGCTGCTTCAGATTTGATGTCTCCCTCTCTCTGCCTCTCCCCAGCTCGGATTCCTATCTCTCTCTCAAAAATAAATAAATATTAAAAAAAAATTCAGGGGTGCCTGGGTGGCTCAGTTGGTTAAGCATCCAACTTTGGCTCAGGTCATGAGTTCGGCCCCATGTTGGGTTCTGTGCTGACAACTCAGAGCCTGGAGCCTGCTTTGGATTCTGTGTCTCCCCTTCCCTGCTCATGCTCTGTCTCTCTCTCAAATATAATGATAATAATAATAAAAAAAATCTCCTTGATTTTTACTGAATGCATTACAATAATCAGCATTCACTAGAACACGCAGTAAAGCTCAACTTAGGTCTAATGGGGATAAATATCATATGATTTCACACATATGTGGAATTTAAGAAACAAAACAGATGAACATAGAGGAAGGGAAGGAAAAATAAGATAAAAACATAGAGGGAGGCAAACCATAAGAGACTCTTAAATACAAAAAACAAGCAGGGTTGCTGGGCAGGTGTTGGTGGGTGACGGGAATTAGGGAGAGCACTAGTTGGGGTGAGTGCTGTGATGAATCACTAAATTCTACTCCTGAAACCATTATTACACTAAATGCGAACTAACTTGGATTTAAATAAAATTGAAAAAATAAAAATAAAACAAATAAAATAATTGAGTTCTCACAATCCTAAGGTTCCATTATTAGCTTGTTTGAAGATGAATCACCTGAGGTTCAGATGAGTGTATTATCTGCCTGAAGTCATGAGGCCAGTAGGAGTGTAGAGACAGAATGTGGACTTTCTTGCCTAATACTGTAGTCATCAGCCTCTAGACCATTCTGTATGTTCACTGGGGGATGAAGACATGCTATTAAAACAAATAACAGCAAACGTCACTTCCAGAAAAACTGAGCCTTGCGGGACCTCACTTTATAGCTAGAGTGCAGTTGACTTAGGTTGCATTTCTACTATTGTCTTAAAAATTTGTGAAAATTTGATTTTTAGGCTTCAGGTTTTTAAATGTAAAAATGGAGGATGGGGGCACTGGCGTGGTCCATTCGGTTAAGTGTCTGACTCTTGATTTCAGTTTAGTTCCTGCTTTCATGGTTCATGGGGTTGAGCCCGGTCAGGCTCTGCATTGACAGCACAGAGCCTGCTTGGGATTCTTTCCCTCTTTCTCTGCCCTTCCCCTGCTCATGCTCTCTCTCTCTCTCTCTCTCTCTTTCTCTGAAATTAAACATATAAAAGTAAATAAATAAAACATGGCGAATGAATTATATAAAAATTTTATGATTTTTTTCATACATACCTGTCCTTGTTGCAAATCCAGAGAGTTCAAAGGGTTATTTTGAGGAAAGTAAATCTTTCAGCCTCATCCTCCAGCTATTGGTTTCCTTCGGAGACGGTAGTCTGGAGATTTTATTGAAATGACTACGGTTGATTTGGGGTCTTCAAGATTTATCTCCTGGGCCTGTAGAGAGAGGATTAGAAAAATATGGCCTCATAGGAAAATAAAGCTTAAGGAATGATCGTTGGATAGACAAGCAAAAGTGTTGTCTGCATGTTTAGATGACTTACCAGTTACTTAGGCAATGCCTGATTGATGGCAGTTTCCAAACTTCTGCTAATAGAGGCAGCGCTCCTGGCAGGAGCTTTTTGCATGTCATTTTGCACATGCCTAAGTGTTTCCATAGGATAAATTTCTAGAGGTAGAATTTCTGGATCATAAGTACATGCATTTAAATTTGATAGATACTAGGGCCTCCGGGTGGCTCAGTTAGTTGAGTGTCTGACTCTGGTTTCAGCTCAGGTCCTCATGGTTCGTGAGTTCGAGCTCCACGGTGCAGAAGCCTACTTGGGATTTTTCTCTTCTTCTCTCTCTTGCCCCTCCCTGGATTACTGTCTTTTTCTCTCAAAAAACAAATAAACTCACACACAAAAATTTAAACTCACACACTGCCAATTATGCTCCATGAAGGCTGGATTCATTTGCACGCCCACTGGCAGCAACATAACTCCCGGTTTATTATATACTTGTCATCATGGGACTTTACCAAACGTATTGAACTTTGTGAGTCTGACGAGTGACAAACGGAATTTCAGTATAGTTTTCATTAGCAGTTTAGAATTATTCTTCATTTGAATATCTTTTCATATTTTTAAGAGGCATTTGTATTTACTCTTGTCTGTTTCTAAATTTTGCTTACATTTTATTGGCCTTTTCTTATTGATATCTAGAAGCTCCTGGTATTAGAGAAATTAGGTGTTCTGAATTTGAATTGCAAGTATATTCCCAGGTTGGTTTTGGCTTTTAAAAATTTTTGTTTAAATGTGATCTCTCTGATTATTAGGCAGACTACAGATTAAAATTTTTAAACTTACTATTTATTTACTTATTTATTATTGAGATAGAGAGAAACAGAGCATGAGTGGGGGAAAGGCAGAGAGAGAGGAAGACACAGACATGGTCTGAGATGTCAGCACAGAGCCCAATAGGGGCTCAAACCCACGAACCGTGGGATCATGACCTGAGCTGAAGTGGGACGCTTAACTGACTGAGCCACCCAGGCACCCCTCTTTCACCTTACTCTTTACAAATATTTATAAGGCAATATTTTCAGAATAGCTATAAAATTTCAGCAAACCACATTTATGTTTAACCATCTACAACCGTATGATCTCTAGATGTGTTTCTATAAGGGAAAGTTTAATACTGTTTTTAAAATTTTTGTTTCAATTTTAGTAATTTTTATTTATTTTTATATTACTTACCTTTGACTCAAATTCCTTTTTCTTTATTACATTTAAATGATGATTAGATCCACATGAGTTTCTCACCACTGTAGATAGGTGTCTCAAAAGCATTTTCTACAAACCACGTCCACAAACTATTATCACAACATAATTAATAAGTGTACATAGTGTTTTTATCTCCCTGCCTGTTATGAATATGCAGCCTATCCCAAGAATGCCACTGTTCTTTCTTTCTTTTTTAAAAATATTTTAGTACCCTCTTAACCCATTTCTCACACTATTCAATGCAACCACCAGTCTGCTCTGTGTATCTATGAACTTGTTTGTTATTGTTTTTGTTTTTGTTTTGTTTGTTTTAGATTCCACAAATAAGAGAAATTGCATGGTATTTGTTTTTCTCTGATTGGCCTATTTGCTTACCATGATACTCTCCAGGTCTATCCATATTGGCACAAATGGCAAGATTTCATTCTTTTTTTATAGCTGAATAATATATAAAAGATGTCGGATACGACCAGGTAGTATATATATACACCACAACTTTGTCATCCATTCATCCATTGATGGACACAGGTTGTTTCTGTATCTTAGCTGTTGTAAATAATGCTGCAATAAATGTGGATGTATATATGTTTTTGAATTAGTGTTTTTGGTGTATTTGCCTAAGTACCAGAAGCAGAATTGCTGGATCATATGGTATGCCTATTTTTAGTTTTTTAACGAACCTCTGTACAGTTTTCCATAGTGGCTGCACCAATTTACATTCCCACCCAAAGTGCACAAGTGTTCTCTTTTCTTCACATCCTTGCCAACACTTGTTATAGCTTATCTTTTTGATGATAGTCATTCTAACAGGTGTGAAGTGATATCTCATCTTGGTTCTGATTTGCATTTCCCTGATGTTTAATGGTGATGAACATCTTTTCATGTACCTGTTGGCCATCTCTAGGTCTTCTTTGGAAAAAATTTGTTCAGATCGTCTGCCAAATTTTTTAATCAGATATTCTTTCCAATTAAGTTATATAAATTCTTTATATATTTTGGATATTAACCTCTTATCTGATGTATGATTTGCAAATATCTTCTCCCATTTAGTAGTTGCCTTTTCATTTTGTTGATGCTTTCCTTTGCTATGCAGAAGCTCTTTAGTTTGATGTGGTCCTCTTGTTTACTTTTGCTTTTGTTGCTTTGCTTTTGGTGTCAAATTCAGAAAATCATGACCAAAATCTATGCAAAGGAGCTTACTGCCTATGTTTTCTTCCAGAAATTTTATGGTTTCAGGTCTTATGTTCAAGTCTTCAATTCGTTTTGAGTTAATTGTGTCTGATATAAGATAGTGGTTCAGTTTCATTCTTTTGCATGTGGCTAGCCACAGTTTCCCCAACACCATTTACCGGGGACTGTTCCCTATTGTAAACATGAATTGCAAACATTATTCTCATTTTGTGATTGGCATTTTGAATTGATTTATGATATATGTTTACCATGTAGAAATGTTTATAGTTATGTCATCAACTTTAATTCTGGACTTCTTATCAACATTAGAAAGATTTTCTTGCTCAAAGATTACTTAAATTTTTTCAATATTTTTTTCTTTATGTCTTAAATGTTTTATTTTCATATTTAACTATGAACTGAGATTTTATTTTTAATGAACGTTATGAAGTAAGGAGTCCAAAAATCTTTTCCCTAGATTGCTACCTGGTCATACCTGACATCTTTTATTGAACACTTCTTCTTCATTGAGTTGAATGGAGAAGAATTTGAATTCTATTTGAATATTTTATGAAATGATAAGCACTTTTACATTTATTTCTGCAATTTTGATTCCATTTTGTTGATCTCTTTGTATGTTTGTATAACAGAACCATATTGTTTATAAAAACTAGCTTTATAATTGACTTGATATCAAGGAGGCATAGTCTTCATCGACTATTATTGTTTCAGAAATTTTACAGTTATTTTTGCTCTTTTATTTTGCTCCATGTGTATGATTTTTATAATTAAACTACATTTATAAACTAATTAAGAAAAATCCTAGCTGATACTTTGTCTTTCTATCAAAGGGCATGGTATATTCTTCCACTTTTTTTTTTTTTTTGGTTAGGTTTTGTTTTTAAACTCAAGATGTTTGCGTCTCAGGATTAATTTATCTTTAGGCAATAGGAAAAAGTATAATTTGAATTTATTCTTTTTTTGGTATTTGGTCTTTAGATTTGGTCAAAATGTTCCCTGAAGGCACTCATCAATTTTGTGACTGCCGATACATGGCCTGGGGGGCAGGGAGAGGAAGGCCGTTTGTTCGCTCTCATAAAGGTTCTTGAATGCTTGGTCCTGAAAGTCAGAGCAAGTAAATGAATCCTAGCGATACCAAGTCTGATTTTTTGTCCTAAGAGATCTGGCCACAAAACATAAACGGAAGCAGGCCTTGCCATTTCACAGCACTGTGTAGAAAGTCCTACTAATGAATCCTGTGGCTGTATTTCTCAGGATCAGCGTGCTTTGTTGTGGCCTTGGGCCTCCAACAGTGATTCCTGGTCACCATTTCAGGTAACTCCATAGCCATCAGCATATTAACATTTCCTAACTGGCCTCACTCTCACACCAACATTCAAAAAGAACAAACTAAGCAAATATTTATTTACTGGTTTCAATCTTGTCTTCAATTCTGCAAATGAAACCTGAAGCTTTTAGAAGTCAACTCCCTGAGCAATAAAAGCATCCTTATCAATGTGGGGCATGGCTGTAATCACTTGTGTCATTGTTTTGGGAAGTACATAGATTATGGCCAACCAGTCTTTTCAATTTGTAAGGAGTCACTGTGCAAATCTTATGAAATAGTTCTGACTTTTCTGCTTGCTCTGACTTGCCATGAAGGGAAGAACGTCTCAGTTAACCAAACTTTCTGGATTCCTCTTGCTTTACATTTGAAAATTTCCCGTTTCTCAGAGAAGTATTTGTTTTCCTTGAAATTATTCCTGCTTATAACACATATACCAATACCTGCAGTCTCGGGATCAAACATTTTTTCTTTTTTTCTCTCTTTTTAACATATGTTTAATTGATTGTATGTTGGGGATGAATGAAAAATTCAAGTTTCGTGGTAAATTAACTTTATTAATTTGTGCAGCTATTTAATTTGGGAAAAACATCCTGAAATGTATTTGCTACATTCTCACTTCTTGCTGTATGGCTGCATTGGGTCCAGTCAGTTCCCATGATAGCGTCAGAAGTCAGCATGAATTTCATGACTGGATAAAAGGCTGGCTGGTCTTTATTCATTAAAATTTTTTTAAATGTTTTTTATTTATTTTTGAGAGACAGAGAGAAACAGCACAAGCAGGGGAGGGTCATAGAGAGAGGGAGATGCAGAATCTAAAGCAGGCTCCAGGCCTCTTGAGCTAGCTGTCACCACAGAGCCTGATGCGGGGCTCGAACCCATGAACTGTGAGATCATGACCTGAGCTGAAGCCGGAAGCTCAACTGACTGAGCCACCCAGGCACCCCGGTCTTTATTCATTTAATGCTTCATAATTTTGGGAACTCCTTCTACTATCTGCCCATTAATTTGGCCAGCTCCAAATTTTTTGCTTGTTTGTTTGTCTTGATTTGATTGGTTTTGTTTCTAGGTGTCTAGAACGCAGGAGTGACTGTTGCAGTGACTCTGTCCCAAGCCCAAAATGGAACAGGGTTATGGGACAGAGAAGGACTGGAGGGTGGTGATACCTTTAGCTAGTGTGTTCAGGAAAAGGCGGAGTATCTGAGCAGAGACACGGACTCTTGAGGTCACTAGTCCCATGTGGATCTAAGGAAAACATTTCCCAAGTAGAGGATGATAGTAGCTAGGGCCAGGTCCTAGGGTAAAGTCGGGCTCAGTATATTCAAAGGCAAGGATGAAGGCCAGTGTATCTGGAGCCTGAGGAACAGAGGTGACAGGGCTGGGAGATGAGGTTAGAGCAGGGATGGTACGCAGCTTCTGACAGAGCTCCCAAGGCTACTCACCTCCTAGTATTCACACCCTTGTGCGATCCCCTCCCCTTGTGTATGAGCTGGACTTAGTGACTCACTTCTCACACATAACACATGGCAAAAGTGATGGAATATCACTTCTGAGACTAGGTTGTGAAAAACCATGACCTCTCTCTCCCATTTTCTCTGCCTATTTTTGAATCACTCACTCTGGTGAAGCAAACTGCAAAATTTTGAGCTGCCACCTAGAGAGACCCATGTGATAAGGAAGTAGGGGTGGCCTGGGGGGTGGCTTATAATCAGTAGAGAACTGAGGTCCTCAACCAACAGCCCACCATAATCTGAATTCTGCCAACAACCATGTGGATGCTCTTGGAAGAGCGTCCTCCCCCGTGGAGCACTGAGATGACTTGCAGTCTTGTCTAACACCTTGAATGCAGCTTGGAAGAGCCCCAAAGCAGGGAACCCCACTAAGCTACACTTGGATTCTTTGCGTACAGAAACTGCAAGGTAATAAATATTGTTTCAAGCCAGTGAGTTTTTGGGTAATGTGTCATGCAGCGGTAGATAAATAATGCAGGTGGGTAGGGCCAGATCACATAAAGATTTACAGGCCATGGTAAGGAATTTGCATTCTCTTTCACTGCAGTGCAGGGAAGGACAGGACCACTTTTAAAAAGATCACTCTGGCTGCTGTGTGGGGAACGGGCAGCATAGGGACAAGGGTAGAAGCAGGAAAACCAACTGGGAAGCTCTCAGGGAAGGATAAATGTTGAACGATCAGATTTAACATATATTTGTGCATGATAATGCGTGTATGTCTTGCTGGAGGTTGTATATAGGAGACAAGAGAAATAGGAATTACAGAGAAACTGTACATTTTTGGCTTGATTAACTGGGTAGATGACGGTACCAGTTGCTGAGATGAGGAAGCTTAGGGGAAGAGTAAGTTTGGGGTGGAGATGGAAATATTTATGTTGAAGATAGAAAGTCAATGTGGAGACGTAAATGGGGAAATACTAGGGGTTCAGATGTGTCCACCATGTCTGGAGGATAGGTGAGGACGTTCCTTGGGGGGCTCTATTTACATGGTCTCTGAATCCTCTTGAGAAAGAAATATCCTAAGAGAAGTCAAGATGCTTTCATTCGGTTGAAAGAAAACAGGCCAGAGTTAGAGAGGGGTGGCTATCCTGTATCTTATCCTCTGACTTAGGCCACATGTTCTAGGGTAAAGGGAATACAATAGCAGCCTCAATAAACATTAAAAGAAACACTTTCCATAAGTCTCCATTGCTTCATTTATCACCTCTGGTGCCAACAGTTCTGCAGAAATGGGAGGTGGCGGACCCAGCACAGACATCAACACTGATAGTATGAGGAAGCTGATGAGCCTTATCAGTATGTCAGTGTCCTTGTCAGCCACTGGTGACAGCCACTTCTGTGAGCCACACTGACGTAGCTGCCATTTTTGGCTTCAGCAGTGATAGGAGCTATCACTACAGAAGAGAAAGAAAATGATAAATATCAAATCACAGCCAAGAAGGCCCATCTTGGGGACTTTTCTCTTTTTGAGAAATTTGAAATGGGTTGCATTCTCTCAACTGGGATGGAGTTGGAGGATACTGTTGCCATGATGGTATTTTTATCTCCAAGATATGTTCTCTGGAGAACCGGGGTTACAAGAGTGATTTAATAATGACTTATATTTGTTGGAAACCTGTCGTCAAGAACATCAGCTAGCAAGCCACACAATGTACATATATAAAATCCTAGATGATATTAATAATATTTACTATTTTAGTCAAGAAGTTGATGTGCTTCCCCCTGTATGTTCAAAGGACTGATGTAGTTGATGATGTTTCCTGTGGTAGCCCTACCTCTCAGGAAGGTCACGGATGAATTTTACTCTCAAATATGTTTTTTGGAATATATGCTTTCTTCTTATCGTTTGTATTTTGTAATTTCATTTCTTAATCTTATTATGTGATGAGGTTATTTTCTGTGAGTTCTTTCAACTTTTTTTTTTCTTTTGAGAAAGATGAGGGACATAAATAAAAGGTAACACAATATTGTATTATAAATGTTCTAAGTGTTTTCTACATGGTGCAGTATGGCTCAAGGATTTTTCCATATGGCACTAACCCCTTATTTTACATTCTCATTCCTAAATAGGAAAAATAAATTCAGATGGTTAGATTGAGCACTTCTTTGTCTTTTGACATTTTTGTCAAACATGAACATTTGGGACACTCAGCTTTTTGAGAGCTGAATGCTCTTAGGTAAATTTTACAGCCTAAGCGAGGTTGGAGATTTTTTGGAATGAGAAAGTTGTTCACTGAGTAGAAAGAGTTGAAAGAAAGCTCTGAACTATAAATATTATCACATGAATTCCAAATATTTGCTTTAATATACTTAGAATAAAATTTTTTAAAATGTGATATTGAGATCTAATTTGTCCTGAATCATTGTTTTCTTTTAAAAATTTCCTGGCATAGTATATGCCATTGTTTTCCCTAAATACAGTATTTATTACTTGATTACTTTATTACCTGATATAGTCAGGAATTAATAACCAGCCAGCTTGATGGCATAGAAAAAAATTAATATTTCTTGAAATTTCAGATACAAGAGGAAATTACTAAATCAGTAATAGGAAGGGTACACATTTTATGTCACTATTTAAAAAAACTTCCCAAACCTGTACCTACTATTCTTGTGTTGAAAATTAATTAATATTATATATAACTCATTTAGGACAGCTGATAAGAATAACGTAATCTAGGAAGAGCCACTCTAATTAAAATTAAATGAGGCTTAGGGATCTCTTCCTGTCCAGTACCCCTAGACTTGACCCTATAGCTTAACCAGGGTGAGTTCGTTACTGCCCCAAATGCTCCAATGGGTTACATATTGCCTAAAAATCAAGACTTGACCATATATTCAAATGGCCTCTGGAATACTGCCGACATAAAATATTTTCTATCTCTTTTACATATGGGGTGATCTAGTCCTTGTTGATTTTGTATTCGTTACAGTTGGTTTTGACTTTAGACTCAGAGGGCAATTTATCTTCCATATTTAGAAAATCCCAGAGGACAGTCTCACTATAGTTCCTAAATAATTGTTTCAATAATTTCTATTGTATGGATAATTAGCTGAGAATATCTGTTTTTTCTTTCTCTAAGGCAATTTTCAGACTGAATAACTTTTCTTTTTCCAGCGTAGTAAATCTCAGTCCAATAAGACTGCATTATATTAACTCGTTAACTCGTCACCAGAAAGTTCCCGATCTAAGTTCCTAGTTTGTATTTGTAATGAATGTGCCTAATATAGGATTATCACATAAATGACTTAATGAGTAAAAGAAATAATCTCCCTTCAGACTGATCCTTTCTGATCTGGTTCTACCTCTCCATCCATTCCAAATTGGAGTTCACTGACTTGTTCAGGAATATTTTCCCCACAGTCTGAAGCATAGTTGACCAATGACATATGCTACCTAAATGTGCTTTCAGGTTTTATGACCAAACCACAACCCTACAGACCTAGAATAGATCTGTTGTGAGCATTCTGACCCTGGCCAGCTTCATATGCATGCTAAAAGTGTTCAAAGTGATCTGGGATATGTTTCATACGGAATTTTGCCTTGCACAAATTTAGTCTGAACTTGACAGCTTTCTTTGGAGTATTGCTATATAACGTAGTGACATACTATAAGCTACCTAAGGTCACAAGTGTCCTCAATTAGGCATTAAACATATAAAGATAACTTTTAAGGACTAGTATCATTTTGCAGTGTATTTGTTCTTTTTTTTGTTTTTTAAAAACATGTTTATTTGTTTATTTTGAGAGAGAAAGAGAGTATGAGCAGTGGAGGAGAGGGAGAGCAAGAATCCCAAGCAGGTTCCCATGCAGGGCTCCAACTCATAAACTGGGAGATCATGACCTGAGCCCAAATAGTCAAATGCTTAACAGACTGAGCTACCCAGGCACCCCAATGATGTATTTATTCTTTTTTTTTAATGTTTATTTATTATTGAGACAGAAACAGCACACATGAGCAGGAGAGGGGCAGAGAGAGAGGGAGACACAATCTGAAGCAGGTTCCAGGCTCTGAGCTGTCAGCACAGAGCCTGATACAGGGCTCGAACCCATAAACCGTGAGATCATGACCTGAGCCAAAGTCAGACGCTTAACTGACTGAGCCACCCAGGCGCCCCAATGGTGTATTTATTCTTAATGTTATAAAAACTGATACTGTATAGAAATGAACCAATGTATGCGTGTCTACCAAAAATGCTGTATCAGTTTCACTTGAGGTAGAATTCTCTTGAAAACAAAAAACTAGTATTCTTTTTTAATGCTGTATGTTTGTTATGATTAGAAAGGTACATGTTGTGCTTAGATGCACTAGGAAGCCTTGAATGTTTCCTGAAAGTCAACTGTAGCCACAAACGTGTGTCTTGATCCACTCTGTTTTAGAATGTGCTCTATCTTAGTAAAACAATAATCTATCAAGATTTTTCAACTTGATTTCTAGGATACATTTTTGTCTCTCAAATGAGAGGATTTATAAATGATCAGAGCAACTGACTATTTCAAGAGATGG
This sequence comes from Suricata suricatta, assembly GCF_006229205.1. NCBI lineage: Eukaryota > Metazoa > Chordata > Mammalia > Carnivora > Herpestidae > Suricata > Suricata suricatta. Next base: position 27,235,883 of record NC_043703.1, on the reverse strand, counting down.
AAAGAAGTCATGGTTGCCAACGGAGGGTCTTTAAATTTTTTTTTTTTTAATTTTTAAGTAATCTCTGTACCCAGTATGGGGGTCAAACTTAAAACCCTGAGATCGAGGTACCTAAGAGGCTCAGTTGGTTAAGCGTCCAGCTTTGGCTCAGGTCATGATCTCATGGTTCGTGGGTTTGAACCCTGCATCGGGCTCTGTGCTGACAGCTCAGAGCCTGGAGCCTGCTTCGGATTCTGTGTCTCCCTCTCTCTCTGACCCTCCCCTGCTCACACTGTGTCTCTCTGTCTCTCAAAAATAAATAGAAAACATAAAAAAAAAATTAAAAGAAAAAAACCCCTGAGATCAAGAGTCCCACGCTCTCCTAACTGAGCCAGCCAGGCACCCCTACCTATTAAGAGGGTTTTAAGATGTAATTGGCTCCTTATTTACTGGCTCACTGGTGTGATGGATTCCAGAGATCAGTTTCAGTATTTACCCCTAAATCCTGTAGTGATTCAGGACTTTGCTGTGTTCACCAAAACAAAAGTTGAAAAAATTAGAGTAAGATAAACATTTCAGAGTTCATTTGCCATATGAAAAAACCCTGCTAATATGTTAACAGTAATAGCTCTAAGTTCTCTTCCATAAAATGAGGGAGCTGGACTAAATGAGTTCCCAAGTCTATTTGAGTTGCCAAGTAAAATGTAATGGTTTTTAAATATGTGGCTGCCATTGCATTTTTTTTTGGTTCTACTTTCCTCTTTTACTTTTTATTGATAATTTAAGAAAGATAAAAGTGCACAAGAATATATTGTTTCACATTTCTACTAGCCAGGATTAACAAATCACCACATATTTTCTTTTCTTTTTGTCCTGATTTTTCTTCCTTCATCTTCATTACTCTTTTTTATAAAAATGATTTATAATTCACTATAAAGAACTCAAACAGCATGGAAAAGGACACAAGTGAAAGGAGAAAAATCTAACCCTACACACCAGAAATGCCCATCGTTAATGTTAGGTGAACATTAGTTGTGATATATTCCTATGCCCGTGGATATGTAGAAGTCCATTTATAAAACTGGGAGCATACCAAGGGTGCTGTTCATAACACAAAAGCAGTTAATTTTACTTGAACATGAAAGGACAAAGAAAAGCCAAAGTGGAAAGGAATGAACCATTCAATGCACACACACATACACAGTATACATACACACACCTCAGGAGATCTTACTTTGTAAACTATGCTAAGTCTAAAAAATAATTTGCAAATAATATTTTAAAAGTTGGCATGGTCATGATTTTTTTAAAAATCTTTTTTAAGGGCACCTGGGTGGCTCAGCTGGTTGAGTGTACGGCAGCAGCTCAGGGAATGATCCCATGGTTTGCGGCTTTAAGCCTTGCGTAGGGCTCTCTGCTGTCAGCCTAGAACCTGCTTCAGATTCTCTGTCCTCCCTCTCTCTCTCTGTCCCATCCCTGTTTCCATTCTCTCTCTCTTAAGTATAAACATTAAAAAATTTTAAAAGAACAACTTAAAAAGGATCCTTTTTAAATAGTAGGAACCAATCTTTGGTTACAAAAGATGGGACATGAGTGCCCCCACAGAACCTCTTTTTCCCTCCTTCACATCCTGATTTATTATTTATTTTATTATTTTTATATTGCCTGAGTTTCTAATATCAGCATTCTGTTCTGCAGAATACATGCCTATTCTTTTTATTTTTAACACATGCTTATTCTTACATATTCTGGGTTTACATTTCCTTAGTGCTATCATTTCTTATCACAACTTTCTTTCTATGTTCTGTATTTTGAGTTAACTCTTTTTTTTGAATATAACACAATTTATTTTTTTAACATATGCAATTATTTTCCATCATTTACAATACAGTAGTTACAATGACACTCCAAACAGAAAAGCAAAGTAAAAAATCAAAACACCAACTTCTATTTCATGTAATTAGACTTATACAGAAATTAGAAGGTTAGGTAACAACTAGTTAATCACCTAATTTAACAGCTATCTGAAGAGGCAATCGTTATATAGCAGCTTATCTATGATACATTCAAGAGAAATGATACAATTTATTACTTGCCCATAAGCTACAACACAGCCTGCTTAATGCCTCTCCTTAAATTCCGCCTCTATACTACAATATACTTGAGGTCCATGCAAAAAAGTAGCTACCTTTTATGTAGGAAATGGATGGTTAAGTTTTTGTTGTTGTAAAAGCAACTTCATTTAAACATAACCACCCCCACCACCAAAAAAAGAAGAGGGAAAAAAAAAAGTAAAGAAAATAATAAGGGAAAAACCCAAGACACACTTCCTATGGGGAAAATAAAATAGCATGTAATTTCTGTCCTTGACGGAATGTATTAAATAAGCAAACACCCCCAACAAGCAAAACAAGTACTACAATGTAAAAATATTAAAAAAATGAAAACCCTTTCACATGCATAAATGAAAGATTGCACACAAAGAACTCATATCTTTTCAAGCTTCACTAGTAAATATTCTGCTACTATGTATTAAATACTGCATGGTTTGCCCAAGCTAAGATGAAACCACATCATGAATCAATAAGCATTGTGCATTTTCTTTCATTATCTACTCAAAGTCCTGCCTACTGCACCTCTAAACATTTCATTAAATCTAGTTATACAGCAAACACTCCCAAAATAAACTTAGATTTAATAGCAGTTTCACTTAACAGTATATAAAATGCTGTGTTGTGACAGGTATCAACTATCCATTTGATACTGAATCAATTTTTCTTAAGCACTACTAACTGCTTGCTTTTCTTGAAGCTAGATCATTCTGAAAATTTCCTGTTTGACCTATGAGTGCAAACATATGGTATGTGTCCTTCTCTGCCTGACTTATTTCACTTAGCATGACACCCTCAAGGTCCATCCACTTTCCTACAAATGGCCATATT
>NC_043703.1:27231507-27232862 GCF_006229205.1 Suricata suricatta | reverse complement strand
TTCATCTCTTGTTACTGCCTTTACTTTAAAGTCCAGTTTGTCTGATATAAGTATGGCTACTCCAGCTTTCTTTTGGCTTCCAGTCGCATGATAGATATTTCTCCATCCCTTTACTTTCAACCTGAAGGTGTCTTCCAGTCGAAAATGAGTCTCTTGTAGACAACAAATAGATGGGTTTTGTTTTTTTATCCATTCTGCTACCCTGTTTCGTTTGGTTGGAGCATTCGGTCCATTTACATTCAGTGTTATTATTGAGAAATGTGGGTTTAGAGTCATTGTGTTCTCCCTAGAATTCATGTTTATAGTGGTGTCTCTGGCACTTTGTATTCTTTGCAACATTTCCCTTATAGAGTCCCTCTTAGGATTTCCTGTAGGGCTGGTTTGGTGGTCATGAATTCTCTCCATTTTTGTTTACTTGGGAACACTTTTATCTCACCTTCTTTTTTGAATGACAGGCTTGCTGGATAAAGGATTCTTGGCTGCATGTTTTTTCTGTTTATCACATTGAAGATTTCCTGCCATTACTTCCTGGCCTGCCAAGTTTCATTCGATAGGTCTGTAACCACTCTGATAGGTTTCCCTTTGTATGTGAGGGCCCTTTTCTCCCTAGCTGCTTTCAGAATTCTCTCTTTATCTTTATATTTTGCCAGTTTCACTCTGATATGTTGTGCCGAAGGCCGATTCAAGTTATGTCTTATGGGGGTTTTTTGTGCTTCTTGAATTTGAATGTCTATTTCTTTTCCCTGATTTGGGAAATTCTCAGTTAATATTTGGTCTAGTATCCCTTCAGGCCCTTTCTCTCTGTCTTCCTGTTCAGGAATTCCTATGATATGGATGTTGTTCCACTTGATTGTATTACTCAGGTCTCGAATTCTCCTTTCCTGCTCCTGGATTAATTTCTCTCTCTTTTTTTCAGCTTCCTCTTTTGCTATAACTATATCTTCTAATTCACCTATTCTTCTCTCTGCCTCGTCAGTCCTTGAGGTGGCTGCCTCCAGTTTGTTATTCACCTCACCTATAGCCTTTTTTAACTCATCATAGTGCCTGGTCATTGTCTCAGTTGATTCTTTGATGCTTTTCTCAACCCCAGTGATTAATTTTATGACAATTTTTTAAAATTCTTCATCCAGTATGCTGTCTAGATCTGCCTTGAGCAGTTCTGTGGCTGTGACTTCCTCCTGGAGGTTCTTCAGGGGAGAGTTCCTTCGTTTTGTCATTTTTGCTATTTTTCTGTCTCTTGTCACCTTTAGAAAGCTCGTTGAGCACTGTGCACCTGTTAATATTTCTCTGTTAAAGGAGGCTTATTGACTGTCCAGGGCCTGTCGTTTTAGGAAATATTCTTTTAATGGTGTCTC
>NC_043703.1:27159630-27231407 GCF_006229205.1 Suricata suricatta | reverse complement strand
GGGGGGGGGAGAGACAACAAAGGACAGTGGACAGTCTAAAAGTGTATGACCAGTTGAGGGGAGAGGTAGGGATGAGATATAGGAGAATATATCTGGATTGCAAGAAAGTGAAAAAAAAAAGGGGGCGGAGAAAAAAGAAAGGAAAATAAGGAGTAAAATTTTTAAAAAATTTAAGTAAAAAAAGTAATAATAATAAAAAATACATACAGAAAAAGGCGAAAAGAAAAAAATGAAGAAAAAAAAGAAAAAATTATTAAAAAAGCAAAAAAACCCCTAGCAGCTCCCCCTCGTGGATAGGTGTGGTTTGATGTGGTAGGTCTCGGAGGCTGCTCTCAGAGGCTCCGCCTTGGTGTCTGCAGAGATTAGATAGGCCAAGCTCCACTGAACTATGAACTGTAGGTCACTAATGGATCTGATCTCCTTTTGCCACGGTTGAACCGAGTTGTATTTTCCAGGCCCGCCTCGGTTCAAAGTTCCAGTCCCTGCACTTTTTATGCTACCACAGATGGGATGTTTTTGCTTTGGTGGCTGACTTCTTAAGGGGAGGAATTGGTTTGTCTTGGCTCAGGCTGGGATTTCAGCTTCCCCTGCCTGAGGCGAGATGCGGAGTAGGAGGTGAAGTGCATGCGGCACCGTCACAGACCCAACCCCCAGTGGGGATCGCGTTAGCATTGGGGGAGAAATGAGTGCGCAGCTATTGCTGGAAGCGGTGCTGGGAGCTGCTGGAAATGAGCTGGGAGCTCCTGCAACCTGTGCGTGTACCCAGGTCTCCACCACTGCCAACTCTCTGCCGGGATCGCGCAGAGGTGGGGGCTATTTTTTCCCTGTTGTCATCCGGGATTCAGGATTCGTGCAACCAATGCTGGGGGCAAGATGCGCCATGGAAATGAGGTGTGTGCTCGCACTCCCCAAACCGAGGTCGAAGTGAGCACCCCTATCACTGCCGCTGCAGTGGTCACCGACTCCTCGCCAAGATGGCGCAGGGCTGGAAGCCGTTCCTTCTCTTGCGCTACCTGGGTTCGGGATTTAGGCTACCCAGCAGTTATCTATGGAGTGAGCTTCTCTCTTCAAGCGTGGTTAAGCGTTCTTTACCTCTTCCCCAGAGACAGTACTATGAGCGTATTCAGTCTCTCTGTCTCTTCCCTTTGTCTCTCAGGCTCCGCGCTTGCCCTGCATTGGGCTGGGGCTGCCACCTCCCCTGCCCGTCTCGGGCTGGCCCGTTTTCCACCTCCCCAGTTCGCAGTCACTCACTCAGGTATCCTTCAGGTTCTCTTCCTTCTGGAGTCTGTATTTTCTCCTTCCACTCTTGCAGATGAGAGTAATGTCCATCTCAGTTTGATCGATGGGGCAGACGAAGTTTAGAGAGCTCCCTTTCTCTCCGCCATCTTGGCTCCTCCCCTGCCATTGCAATCTTAAACACAATTTCTAACATACAGTAGACTCGATATTTAGGAGGGTTATAAATTCCCTAATTCTTGGCTATGGAAAAATGTCATGTTTCCTGAGTGTATCTTGATGACACAAGTTAACTATCTCTTCAATATTAGCTCAAGTTTTACATCTCAGTTAATGGGCATTAAAAAAAAAAAGTTGAGTGTGCATGATGAGAGAGAAAAAGAAAGATTCATTCGGATGGGAGGGCAAGGCTATTTTCCTAGATCTCACATCTGGCTTTGCATCACTATGATCTTGGAAACTGAAAAAAGATATATAGCTGCTCAAGATTTATCTCCGATCCATTGATTCAGAATCTGCCTGACTGGTAGGTAAGTACCCAGATAGCTATAGTTTTAAGAAGTTATGGTTCTGACACATAGCTAGATTTAGGAAATACACAGGGGTCTAGCTAAGTGACTCACTTGAAATTACTAGTTGCATCATTTGGTGATTTCAGAAAATACATGTCACAGTTTTGAGTTATTCTACAAGAGTTTATACCTCAAGTATTGAATCCTTGAATGGCTAAGTTCTATATTCAGGATTTATAGTGGGGAGGTGGTAGTAATCCTGTATTCTATTTGGGCTAGCTTACATCTCTGGGGATGTTAAGTTTTGGCCTGTGTGCTTTACAAGAGGAACATTGCCCCTTGAATTTGCAATCTTGCTCATTGATTCTGTGCTAATCTATCTTAGGGAAAACTCATCAGTGACTTAGGGTGACAGAGTTAGAGAGATCCTTAGAAAGCAAAAGGATTCTTACCTTATCACTCTTGCTTTATTAAGAATCAGATCAATCTCTTATGGTTTGCTTCCCACTCTGAAACTATGAGAGTTGATGGTGGGGGTGGGGGGAAAGGGGAAAATGGGATGAGCACTGAGTATTGTATGTAAGCGGTGAATCATGGGAATCTACCCCTAAAACCAAGAGTGCACTGTATGTGCTGTATGTTAGCCAACCTGACAATAATTTATATTAAAAAAAGAATCAAATCAATCTTGATTTTTATGGGTAAATATATATAGTATACATTTTTATTCCTGACCTAATTAAGTATTTTTATATACTGGTTAGCAGACCTTTTAGCTTCAGGGTCTGGTGGCCAGGAGGTGGGAATAGATCAAGAGTGGTGTGTAATTGTGAAAGGCAGAAGTCCCTTAATTTTTAAGAAAGGGAGGCCTTTAACAGGGAGGAGTGGGTCCCTTCTGCAGGTCCAGAGGGCTTAGGAAAATATGATGAGTCAAGAATTTTCAGTGTATCAATGCAGACACTCCTGGCCCATATTTCAGTTCCCACTACTTCCGAATCAGGGCCCTGACTTCGGAGTAGTGAACAGGCCGTGGTGGAAAATACAACCTCTCCCGGAGCTCTGCTACTCTTAAATTGAGTCTTGGGTCTAATCCTAAAATTTTCTTACTTTCTAGTTGTAAAAGATGAGTCTTTATATACTGCTTAAGGAGGCCTCTGACTTGAATAGTTACGTTTTAATTGGTGGTTAAAAACTCTCATTTTTTTTTTGGTCTTTCTCCAAAGCATCAGTTGGTCCTGGACACGCGCATCCAGCCGTCTGATATATTGCATCGGCTCACAGGTTCCCTTCCACCCTTACGTGGATCCGGATCCCCTCTCCTCCCCTCCCCTGCGCCAGGGTCTGAACAATTGCACCGCCTACTGTGTGAGCAGCTGTGTGTGCTTCTGCACCATCAGGGAGGGGGACCCTGATGGCCCCCAGGCCAGCTGCTCCTTGGAGTCAGCGCCCTCAGACCACAACTGGTCCTTGGAAAGCAGACTTTAAGACGGATGCAGGTGCAGGTGCAGGGAGTTTACTGAAGAGCGCACGAGTTCAGCATCCGGGGGAATGAAGGAAGCTGAACCAGAGGGCACCTGTAACAGAGGCCTCAGCCTGTTCAAATGCCTTTAAGTGTCTTTAACAGACCAATCATCCGATGCGTGAATAGGGTGGTGCTCTCTGGGGGAGGGGGTGATCTTCAGGGCAAGGCAGTTACTGGAAATAGATATAGCTGAGAACTGTTGGTCATCAACACACCAGATAAATGGGGCGGGGCGGGGGGCGGTGAGGAAAGCAAGGGCTTCAGTCCTAGCCTGGGATCTAGCGTCCTGCACGTTTGAGCCGTCTGCGGGAGTGGAGCGGTGAGTAGGTCCTCCATTGCTCAGTTTGGTCTTTCTCCTGTGGAAGGCTGTGCGCTAATTACAAACAGACCGATAATCCCAACAACAAGAGTTTTAAGGGTGGTGAAGATGTATTAGAAAAGATGTGGAAAAGAAATGCTTTTGCTCTTGAACAAAAAACTGAGTGTGTTCAACATTGGGTATGTTCTGTAAAATGGTTTTTTTGTCTTTAAAAGCTAGCTATAGCAACCTCCTTTATTTGAAAATCTCGTGTAGGAACTGTGAGAAGTGAGAGGATTCATTTTCAGAAATACCAAATAAAAGCTGTGCTGTCTAGTTAATAAGAGGTTTACAACCTTTTGGAAATATGTACGCACGCCTGCCCCCCACAGTGGAGTCCCAAACCCTTAGACACTTCACTTCCTGGTTCTTTTTCCCGTCTCCATTTCATGGGTTAATGTTTCGTGGGCTTTGCAATGAGCATGCTCCAAAGAACTGGAGTTTCGCGTCAACCCCCAGATAAGCCTGTAACCTCTGTAGTACTCAGCCAAGGGGGAATAAGGGGAGGGACTTACACTTCAGAAATGGATTGTCTGCAACTGTCGGTGTGTACCTGTCCATCAGATCCCAGTCTTGGAAGAACGTTGATTAAAACCTTGCTTCACTTTTCTCCCAGTATCCATGCCCCGCTTTGATTGGGGCAGGGGGCTTATTTCACACAGGACCCGCCCCTCCCTTTTTAAAAGGATTTTTATTATTTTTGATTAATCTCACAGCTAACATGGGGCTTGAACTCACAACCTGAAGACCAGGAGTTGCATGCTCTACCGGCTGAGCCATCTGGGTGCCTCAACCCTCCTCCTCTCCCACCCACCGCCTTTTTTTTTTTTTTTAAGTACTCTGATAATCTGTACACTCTAAATTTCTTTCCCTTTAGACCCAGACTGAAAGGTAGCTTTTTGAAAACCTGAGGCTACATAGATACAAAGCCTTCTTCTTTTTTTAAATTTAAATATAATTTGAACTTTAACATCACACAAAGGGACAACATACAGATGCTAAGGAGGGTGCTGTTAACTCTTACCTTCCTGAACTGGAGCTGATTTAGTATATATCTAAACCAATCTTCGATGGTTTTGGAGTCTTTTGAGGAAGAAAGCATAAAGTCTGGATAACTAGTAGCATTTCTTCCTTATGCATTGTTTGCTTTTGCTAAGGCATTTTTTTTAACAAACCCTGACTTAATTTTTTTTTAAATATCTATTTTTGAGAGACAGTGTGAGGCGGGGGGAGGAGTAGAGAAAGAGAATCCAAACAGGCTGCAGGCCCTGAGCAGTCAGCACAGAGTCCTGCTGGGGCAAGCACCCACAAATTGGAGATCATGACCCTGAGCCAAAGTGAGACGCTTAACTGACTGAGCCACCCAGACACCCCAACAGACCTTGACTTCTAACAAAAGAACAGAAGGTCTTTATGGAATTCCTTAAATGCTAAAAATAACTTGTATACTTTATTTTGACATATAGTTTCTTATCGCCTACTTTTAAAGATGAGGATGCTGAAACTTTTAGAAATTAAGTGATTTGCCAGATGCCATCCTTCTGTCTTCCAGAGCTTGTAAACTTTCCAAATACTACAAGTCTTTGGATTTATTTACGGTCTCTGGTAGCCAGATAATTTAGCAGAATATCTGTAACTCAGAAGCAAAAATGGGGGTGGGGGGAACCGAGCGTGTAAACCTTCCTGAAATGGATCCAGTTACTGGCAGACAAGGAAAGGAGTCTTCTTTTGCCTTGGGTGGTGAAATACCTTGGACCCACCCTGGATGTAAGAACCGTGGAAAGGACCAAAGGGATGTGAGGAATTCAAGAGCTTTACCTCAGGGTAGGGAAGTGAATCTGATGAAATGGCACCTGAAAACCACATTTGTTCTGGGAGCCTGAGACCAGGAAAGATGTGGACATTTTCTTGGAAAACGTTCAGAGAAGAAATCACGAAGATGATGGAGGCGGGGTGGAGGGACAGGTAAAAGGAATTAAGTAGGTTCACCTGGGCTTAGAGACAGCAAAGCGAGGCCTTGCTAACCATCTGCAATTATTTGGATGTATAAAAATACCAAGGAAGGTAAAGTGCTACTCAGGGTGGAACAAAGAAGTAGAATTACCTGAAAATTAAGGCAATGAAAATAAACCTGAATATGAAATAATTCATGTTTACAAGAATGTTCACGGCGGTTCTATTACAAAACTTCTTAGTGTTAAAGGACCAAGTTACTTTAGATGAAAACTGCAGCACATAGTTTTTTACCTCCAGAAAAAAAAATCCTGTTTTAATGCTATAAATTGTATCAAACCTGAAGTCAAGTATTCTACTTAATTCCCCACCAAAACAAAACAAAAAAACGACCACGGGATTTGCACTGCGAAGATCATACCATCCTTCAGCTGTGTGGCAGGGACATCCCTAATGCCATCTATTCCTGACCCATGGGGTGACCCAAGGTCATGAGGAAGGCACTGGATGTACTCTCCAGGGGAGAGGTTCAGTGATCCAGGGGAATGGCTGGCCACCAGAGGTCACCTGAAGAGGTCTGCGCTGGGGCTGGGGTTTTGTCAATGTGCCATGAAGGAAGAACTAGGTCCTTGTCAAATTCCTCCTGCCTCCTTGATGGTAACATTTCACCTTGACTTTCAGATTCTGTCTTGGCCCTTCAGCTGTTTTAAAGTGCAGTCTTCAGGTCTTTGTGAATTATATGCTCCTTTTAGAAGACAGAAGATTCTTATTTGAGAATATTTGCTTTCTTTAACAAAGTATTTTGGGATGGTATCTAGAATTCCTAGTGTATACTTATTTTTACCCATACACACATAAAGGTTAATTTTGATTTGGGGAGTGATTTTTCTCAGACTTTCTCTGTTGAAGGATCAGTTTCTTTTTCAAGATCTTGTGGATTGATACTTTCAAGAATACAGTAGAATTACTCAGGAAAAGGAAATAAAAACTCTGAAGACCTATAAAGTACGAATTCTAACTTATTTTTAGATATTTGCTGACAAAATTCACTTTGGGAATTGTTACAGAAGTCACTAAATGCTTCCGGAGTTCTGTGCTCCACAGGAAAGTCTGTCTAGGGTTCTCCTCTTGACTCTGCTGTTTCCTGACCGTGTTGCCTCTGGCAACACATTTACTCACCCAGCACATGAGTTTTCTTATTTCTAAAATGGATGTAATAATTTCTGTTCATTCTCTCTGGGCACGGTGAAGATCGTGGCAGGAAGAAAGGAAGGAAGCTTGGTTTGTAACTAGTGAGGTGCTAATTACATATTGTAGACCATCTGGCTGAAATGATGCCTGTGTGATGTGCTTGACAAAGTTTTCATTTGTTCTAGCAAAGAAATGAGTTTTTCATCCAGTTAACTCTTTTAAAGATGATCTTAAATTCCAAACTGCTTAAATTTTGAATGTTTTTCTTCCAGGAATATTTTGTGCATTTTACTGGTCAGCAAAATCTAAGAGGCAGGGGGCCAGTGGTACAGGTTTCAAGAAGTTTTGGGCTTCACGATCACTTTGAGGCTTTTTCCCACCATGTACATTGACCCTTTGCCCCAGATTCAGAGCTGTCCCCCTTGTCACGGAATGGGATATAATTTTTCAGAGTTCGTATGTTATTTCTTTTTCCCAAGAGTTTTGCAAGTGTCTTACAGTTGCACACCAAAACCAGATGTGGGCGGGGTTGTATAGGTTCCACAAAATCTTACAGGACATTCTGATATTTCACCCATTCAGCTCTAGCTTGAGAACAGTTACTCTCTACATAGTGTTAGTTTGTGAGCTTTACAAGTAGATTTAAAGGACTAGGAGGTTGAGAATTTAGGAAATAGAGGTGCTAATAGCATAAGAAGTGCCCACAGATTAGGGGCACCTGGGTGGCTCAGTCAGTTGAGCGTCCAACTTTGGCTCAGTTTATAATCTCACAGTTCATGGGTTTGAGCCCTACATTGGGCTCTGTGCCGACAGCTCAGAGCCTGGAGCCTGTTTCCTATTCTGTGTGTGTCTCTCTCTCTGCCCCTCCTCCACTCATGATCTCTCTCTCTCTCTCTCTCTCTCTCTCTCTCTCTCTCTCTCAAAAATAAACATTAAAAAAAAAGTGCCTTCAGATTAATTGGAAACAGTTCAAATATGGAGGCCATCTGCTTGGCCTGAAATATGGCAGATGAAGCTAGTAGACATTTGCTATCAAGATTTAGGCAAGCTTTTAGTGGGCAGAAACCTGCTAAACTACTGTGCTTTCAAGAAAGGCTGTCATTTTTGCTTGGCTGTTTCTTGGATTTTCTGTGCTTCAAAAACCTAGTGAATCTGCAGAATATCCTGTGTTGTCTGGATCTCACACTGTGTCCTAATACGGGACTTCTGACCATTTCCATAGTAGGTTGGGTGCCATTTCATTGCTTCTTAAAAACTTACTCCTATCTGTGCATTCATTCAATTACTTGTTCAAATTCTTATTGGTCACGAAATGTAGAAGATGATCCCATAGTGAGAAGATGAACACATTCTTTCATATGCCACTGTCTGTGATTCTATAGCACAAGTGGTACATGTGCCAGAGAATCTTCAAATACATCCTAGAATAATTAATGTCTTAGAATTATGAAGCTGCCCAGAAAATAGTACGTGCCTAGTTTAATCTTACATTTGTTCTTTAGCACATAATTATTTGGTTCTCATCAGTCAAACTTTGAAGTATTTGGGGGGAAAAGGTATGGCTAAGAATACAGCTACTTGAAATTTAACCATCTACTGCAGTAATAGTGGAGGAAGAGTTTGTAAAACCTGAAGGTCATGTTAAGAGAGGAGTGTGGGGTTGGATTCCGATAGAATGGAGTGTTTCTCTGCCTCCTCACTTACCAGCTTTGTGACCCTGGGCAAATTATGTAATTTCTTAAACCTCAGTTTTTTCATCTGTAAAATGGAGCTAATCTCACCTTCCTCATAGTGTTGTTACAGGCTTAAATAAGAAAGCCTATAAGGACATCTAATCTTGTGCCTAGTATAGAAAAATTGAATAAATAGAGGTTTCTCTTCCTTTCCTTTAGTGATCTTTTGGGATTTCAGGTTCATACATGCATTTGTCTGTTGATCACAATTTTCATTTCAGTAGAAGTGTCTGAAGTCCAATCAGATAAAATAAATACCATAATACCATATGATTTCACTTGTGGAATCTAAAAGCAAAACAAAAACCCATAAATAACAGAACAAACTGGTTGTTGCCAGAGGGGAGGGTGGTAAGGGGGATGGGCAAAATGGATGAAGGGGGGTGGAAAGTATAGGCTTCCAGTTATGGGTGAAGAAGTCTTGGGGATGAAAGGGAGAGCATAGGGAATATAGTTAATGGTATTGTAATAGGGATGTATTATGACAGAAGGTAGCTATGTTTGTGGTGAGTATAGCAGTAATGTACATAGTTGTCCATCACTGTTGTACGCTAAAGCTAATTAACATTGTGCGTCAGTTCTACTTCAACTTAAAAATGTCCACACATGCTTGAACAAAAGATAACAGTGTTAGATTTCTACTTCTGATATACCAAGACTATATTTCAGAAAGTGGTATCTTGACTCCAAACTTAATCATTTGATGTAAATCTCAATAACTGTTCTTAACCTTTTTAGGTTAACCTTAGGCCCACAGAAGGTGCTGAGATTGATTATATGTGAGTCATTTTAAAGCTAATTTGGATGTTAAAATCAGGGCCTATTATCCCAAATCATGTAGTTTCTGGCAGATCTTTTCATGGATCCACAAAGAAAACAATAACCATGCTATTCCAACAATTGTCTTAGTGATTTAGTGTAATAGGAGTATTTGTTTTATAGCAGTCTGCCTTTTAAAAATGCATTATCTATTTTCTGATATGGTTACGTTTCTTATTTGAATGACTAGAATTTTTCAATTCTATTTCTCTTCTTGTATGTCCTTATATTAAAAAAGATCATTGTGTCTACCTATTCTCAAAAACCTTAGCATATCATGGTAAGTGTCATGGTGGTTCTCTTTCAGAGAAACAAGATAGTCAGCAATCTCTCCTTCTTAGAAGCAACGGTTCACATGTGGCCAAGACCTAACCAATATGTACTAAGTGTATGTTGACTTAAAATGTTTTAGATGATAAAATGGAAGATCTCCTTTAAAATAACAAGACCCAAAATAAGCCTTTCTGAGCATGGACTGTGTTTGGGGACTCTGCATTTCTTTACCATTTTAGAGGACCTGCCACTTTTTTTGTGGGTAGCCTTCCCATTCAGCAGGAATGTGAGGGACTTAATGTTGCCATATTTTCATGAATGTGGGTTTGAGGCACAGGGAAATGGGATTTTAAAACAAAGACTAATTCATGGCAGCACTCTTCAAAGGTGGAAGCAATCCAAATGTCCCTCGATAGATGAACGGAGGAAAAAAGGTAGTATATGTATACAAGAGAATATTCAGCCTTAGGAGGGAAGGAAATTGACACGTGTAGAACATGGACACTGAGAACATCATGCCAAGTGAAATAAGCCATTCACAAAAAGACAACTATTGCATGATTCTACTTATATCAAGTACCTAGTATGGTCAAATTAATAGAGGTGGGAATAGTGGTTATCAGGGGTTGAGAGGAAGGAGAAAGGAGTTGTTTAATGGGTATAGCAATAGTTTCAATTTTGCGAGATGAAAAGAGTTCTGGGTTGGTTATATCAGTGTGAATGCACTTAATACTAACTGTACATTTAAAAATAGTTAAATGGCAAATGTTATGCATATTTTACCATAATTTTAAAGGCTATAGTAAAAAATTTAAAGCTAAAGTAAAAATAAAAAGACTAGAAAATAAAACTGTTACTAGAGTCTCAATCTTTTGTCTCTAACTTATGACCTTACATGGTCCACTGTACAGTTTTTGAACTGGAATAACTGGTGTTAGGACATCAAGAATGTAATTTGTACAATTTGAAACGTTATCTCTCATTGCCTGTCATCAAGATCGTATAAACAGAGTTTAGGAAGGTTAAAAAGGCTGTTGGAACTTACCCACTTGCTGAAACCTAAAATACATAGATCAGTTTTCTCTGATCTTGGCCATGTGAGAATATGGACCTCATTAACTTTTTCACTATCTTTTCAGTGTTTTCTTCAGTTTTCATTGCTGTCAGTCCGTGTTCTGTGGCACTTCTGGTTTTATCCCTCATGGAAAAGGTTAAGCCAGTTGATGATTTACAGTTCTGTTCAGCTTTATTTTCCATAGATTCTCCTGATAAGCATAGTGTGAACTCTAGACTATGTGTGAAGAGCTGAAAAGAAGCCCAAAGGTTTTTATTAGTGTTTCTATTATCCAGTAATTTTCTAAGGGTGAAAATGTGTCCATGGACTATGTCCTCAATGAAAAAAATATAGTTAAGATAAAAGTTTTTTGTCCTACATTAAGCAAAATCAAAGTCTAACTTTCCTGATGACCTTTTATGCTATCTCCAACCTATTTAGTGTTTTTCCCTTAATTATATTCTAAAAAGTGAAGAAGGTTCTGCTGTGTGCTTGGACATATTCTGACCTAATATGGGGGATTGTGATGATTAATTATTAAACTTCAGTATATTAGGAGTACTTGCATTCTGTAACAGGAATTGAAATGAAGATAATGCTTTCTTTATTCTTGGATAGATATAGATATGGCTAGTGGGTGTTTTAACTTCGGATCATAAATAAATACAAATCCTCTATACAAATTCTAGCTCTTTCCCTGTTGCATTGACTGCTGGTTAGTTGTTCCCTCCTTTCAGACCACTGTTAACTAACTCCTTTGTTCACCTCAGCTGATCTATTTTCTCCATATTTGGAGATAGGTATGTTTGCTATCTCTAATACCTAGAGCAGATCATTAGTAATTTACATAAATCAAAGCTCAAAGCTTCCTAATGGTTTGTAGGACTCCTACTGAGATTTGGAAGTAAGTAGTAAATTTGGAAGTAATAACAATTTCTATTTGGAAACAGTCTCAAGATAAAGACCTATCACCTGGATCTCCTAAGTAGTCATAAACTGGCCATGCAACAAGATGGTAAGTCCTGCAAAGCTCTAGGGATGGAATGTGGAGAGAGAGATCCAGGACATGAAGGTGATGGAGGAGAGAAAATGAAAACTGAAGATGGGACTATGTGAGGCAAAACTATTCCTCATATAATCATAGATGAAGGAATACATAGAGGTCCAGTCTCAGTGAGGAGTTCTTATTGGCCAGGGAGAGGTAATGGTGCATCTTGTTACTTTCTTTTGCAGTGATTGCAATCCTTTGTATCAAAAGGGAATCAGGGTATGAATTTGGGTTTTGTATCCCCTAAAGAACCACCAGAAACTTGAGCCCCTAGGAACACAGATTAAATTCCAGCTAATAGGCTAGAATTATGAGCCTGGGTCCTCTTTGCAAAGTGAACTTAATGAGAACTAGGCTCTGGATACCTGAGGAAGAGAACGGTTTCAGAGCTCCTTTGTGAGTGTACCAGGTGCCCAACAGACACTGATTCGGGACCGAGGTTGTAGGTATAACAGGTTCCAGGCAGCTGGAATGGGGTTAGGACTGGTAGACACATTTATGAAAGTAAAACTGAAAGAAGGTATGGGCTTGAGGTTGGTCTTTCTTTCCCCTTCCTACTTCTTGCTCCCTAGTAGTGAGGTTGACTGCTGCCTGCAGGTCCAACCTTACCTGAATTCCAAGGTCCATTTTGAATGATCAGTAAGAGGTCCCTTTAGGATACTGGTAATTGACTCAGCAATTGGTACTTACTGCCAATTAGGAGAAAGTGACCTTTTAGTTCTGAAAACTGAGCTTTACTATCTCGGTAACTTTCTAGAACTGTCTTCTTGGACCCCCACATTTATTCGATAATTATTTGTGAGCATCCACTATCTACCAGGCATAGGGAATGCAGAAGTGAGTAGAATGGATAAAAATATTTCCTGTTCCATGATCTCTGACCTATGACAGAGGTCCTACTATCTGCTGCTGGCTTCCTTTATCTGTCTTGGCTGCAAAGCTTTTTCACCTCTGGGTCCCTTGTGGATGACACTTCATCTAAATGTTTTATTGCTTCCCTTTAGATTTCCCACATCTATCTGAGTGCACTACTTCTGCCCACCTAGCTCTGGCTCCCTGACAGTCCTTCCAGCACTGGCTTTGCCCCCACCTTCTCCCCACCCCCCAACTCAGTGAGCACATCTGCTTACAGGTCTGGCTCTTGAGTCTCCACCATTCAGCACAGTTAACATGATCTGGGACCTAATGATAGGAGGTTGATCGTTTTCTAAGTTCAAAGTCTCGTGTGTGGACTGGAGACACATCTAAATTCAAATCTAACTGTACCATTTTTGGCTAGTAACCAAAAGTTATTTACACTTCTTCAATCTGTTTCACTATATGTAAGTTGCTCAAAATCCATCTCTAGGTTTTTGAGAGGTCTAAATGGGATGATGTATATCTAGCAAGTGACTCACAGTAGGTACTCCATGATGGTTCTCTACTTTTGACAACTTCATTGTTTCCTTTGATAATGACAATAACCATGGAGACAGAATGGGACAGGGAGAGAATTCCTATCTTGCAGATATAGACATGAAGCCTTAGAGTTGAGTTACTCACCTCAAGTAGCTATTGGTTGGAGGAAGTGCCCATATGAAAAGCTAAGACCTAACTTCTGTTCAGTACTTTTTTTCCCTTCCATTAAATGGTGCCACTTTTACCTAAAAAATAATAAAAAAATAAAAATTAAAAATAGAATTTCTTGTAATTATATTGTTTATTATTATCACATATATTAAAAATGTTGGCCAATAGCTAAATAGCTTATAGTTCTTTTTTCTCTGCTCAATTCTTGCTGTCAGTCTTCTGTTAATTTGTCCATGCTGAATATAAAAGCTATGTGGAAAGGAATAGTAACCATTTGTCAATAGCCAAAATGTACTTCGTTTTCACAGTGTGGCAAGTCCTGAATGTATTTTAAACATTTACTCGTTTATATCCTCTGTCTACATTTCAGAATGATAGAAGTGAAATGGAACTTTTGTGAGCCCATATTAGCATAGCTAGCAAGTGGCACGTTATGGATTTGATTGAAATCTGACATCAGGGTCTAAAAGTACTTATTTCTCTTTTTCTAAATGTTTATTTTTGAGAGTGAGTGGGAGAGTGCGCGCACACACACAAGTAGTGTAGGGGAAGAGAGAGGGAGACAGAGAATCCAAAGTAGCTCTTAGCACCTTGAACCCACAAGCTGTGAGATGCTGACCTGAGCTGAAGTCAGAGGCTTAACCAACTGAGCCACTCAGGAACACACCCCTAAAACTGCTTTTTTTCTTAATTGCCTCCTTTTATATGTGGATAGTATACTTGTAATGTCTTAGTATCGGTCTTAGCATTTTATATGGGTAAGTTAAAGATCTGCTTCTTCTAGTTTGGACTGAAGGGGGCAGAGCCAGCACAAAGTGAAGAGAGGACTGGATTTCCAACTTTCTGCCAACAGGAACAAGCTTAGAAATCTACTCTGCCATGACCTCGGGTGTTTTGTTTTATGAAAAAGGAAGGATGACTCAGAGGGCAGAGTCAACAGCACAGAGCCAGGAGTTCTAGAAAATTATCCACAGGGGGTGAAACTGGACTGTGATCAAGAAACTGGTTCTAGCCTGTGCTAGGACCAGAGTGACAGATGGAGAAAAAGGAAAGGAGAGAAGGTACTGAAAAAGGAAGCAAGAAAAAGATAACTTCTTTTAGATGATGTGATAAGTTATCTTAGGTTTTACATACAGATCAAATTCTTATAGGTTTTACATATAAATCAAATTGTTAGATTTGAAAGATAATATGAACTTGTCAAAGCCTTCAGGTCAAGCATTCAAACTTTCAAAGGCAAAACTATTAGATTGATGTCAGACTTTTGAGTGCTCCTACAAAGAAAGGGCAATAAGAGGGCATGTTAAAAAGTGAAAAAGTAAAAGCTAAAAAGACAGGAGCATGTCAAAAGGATCTAGGAACTGAATCGAAGAAGGTCCAGTGTCCAAAACTGGACCAGTTGGAAGAACAAAACAGCAAACTGTATTGAATTATAGCTGAGACTAGATGCTAATGAGTCCACACTGCTGTAAATACGTGTGGATAAGGAATAGCCTTTTCTTATGGGAGAATTCTAAATGAATACAAAAAGAATGACAAATATAAGCACCAGATTAGGCAAAAACCTTACTAATTATTGCAAGCCAAATCTTCCAGTGGATGCTAAAAAGCAGTGGGCAGAAGTTTAAAGAGAAATAGGATATTAACCTAAAGTAGCTCCCAAAATATTTATCCACTACAGAGATAAAAATATTACAGTGGACACAGCTAGAAGACACTTTTACCAAGGTGATTATGATTAAGCTATTGACTTTATAAACATGAAAAACATGTAGGACACATCACATCTAGGATATTCTAAGCAAGAATTTATAAACTCCTGAGGACACCAGAAACGCCACAACTGAGCTACGTTTTATAGAATGACCAGTACTCATTAAAGTATCAGGTAGGGGAAGACTGAGGAGCCCTCACAGATGAGGGCAGAGTAAGAATACACAGCTAAATGAGATGTTTGATTGTAGATTGGCTACTTGAACATAAAAAGGATCTTATGGGGAGAGAAATTGATGAAACTTTAATAAGGTTTATAGTTTGTAGTGTTTAGTAGTATTCCTTCAATGTTAGTTTTCTGGCTTTGATAACTACACTCTGACTATGTAAATAACACGAGGGGGAACCTCAGTGAATTCATTCCATTGCATTAAAGATTTCAATATGAAAGGCAGACTATAAAACTTCTCAAAGACAAATTGAAGCCATATGGTCTTTGAGTAAGAAGGGTTTCTTAAGACCCCCAAAATTTAAATCATAAGTAGAATAACTGATGAAGCAGCACATTAACAACTTTGGATACTACAAAGAAAACAAAGACAAACAAAAACCAAGACGTTTCAAGTCTACCACCAGGAAAGAATTATATTATAAATATATAAAGCCTATATAAAGAGTTACTATTAATCAAGAAGTGAAACAGAAACCCTACTAAAGAGTGAAGTAGGTAAAAGACATGAATATCTTAGAAAATGATACATGAACAGCTCATAAACATAGGAAGAGTTTTGATTTCATTAGTAATCAGTAAGATAAAAGAAAGTTCATACCTTTTGATACTTCTCAAACTTGCAAAAAAGTAGTTAAATACTAGAGTGTGGGAGAGGATATGGATCAGTGGAAACCTCATTCACTGCTGATAGGAATACTAAAGGGTACCTCTTTGCAAAAAGTTTGGCTGTATCCATTAAAGGTAGAATTTGTGTTGAGCACTCATTGATATAACTCCTAGAAGAATTTCTGCACAGGACCATCTTGGGATAGGAGTAAGAATGTTCATGTTAGCATGATTCTGAGGTGTCAAGAATCAGAAAAAATTCAAATGGTCTCCAACTATAGAATACATAAGTAAGTTGGTGTATTTATAATCTATGGCAGTGTGTATAAAGGAATGAAAGCTACAATGTCCGTCTAGATGAATCCTAAATGTGCAAGAGAAACTCAAAAAAACTGGCCAAATGAAACTGTTTAGTGATTCATAACTAAAAAGCAAAACTATAAAACGAAAATGACTTCAGGATGGTAATTGCCCTTGGAGGGAAGGGAGAGGTGATGGAGAGACATACCAGGAGTCTGCTGATAGACTGGTAATGTCTATTTCTCTATATATAGTCTACATGAAACATATAAAAGATTGTTGTATCTCCTATATACCAAATAGTATTATAAAAGGAAAACGTTCTTTGAGAGAAGATAAGTATTGCCTAGAAAATACCTATTTATCAAAGCCTCTGATCTTATTGAATGTTCTTTGCAGCTTAAAAATAAACATCTAGAATAGTCTCTCCCTGGTTTGTTACTTCAAATGACCCCAGGTTTCTTTTTTGAAAGACTTTTCACTGGTTAAGAATGGGGTCATGAGTTTCAAGGCTGTTTTTCTGATGAAGAAAAAAGTGAAGATAATAAGTTGGCTTTAGTTCCATCCCACACTTAAGTTACTGAAGAACATTAGTCCATGCTCGGCCATCTGCCATGCAGTGTGCAGCCAGGGTCAGGAAAGCAACTCGTGAGAATTCAGACTTATCTCTCTGACATTCTGGCCCCGACAAGAGAAACAGAAATCTAGTACTATCCATTGAGCTGAGTTTTCCCACAGTTGGTCTCATATTTCATAGTCCTTGTTAAGTAAGTTGATCATCTCAGTCCATTCCCAGTGGGCAAATGTTAATGTCACTTAAATAGAATATAAGGAGGGGATTTGATGAACCAACGTCACTAAAAGTATTGAGACATCAATGATGGAGAATGTATGAGAAGAGCAAACCTACTTTGCTGCTCTGCTTTTGCAAATTCTTTAATCCTGCGCTTAAGGGAACAGAGGCAAAGGGGGGCCACCTTTAATTTTTTATTTTTCATTTTACTTTTTTGCTTTATGTAAGCAGATGCAATCTTGTCTGGAATACCTGTTCTACTTTCTTCTCCTTTCCCCTTCCTCTGTCTTTGCTTTATTCCTTCAATTTTTAAAATACTCTTAATATCGAGTGAGTTGGGACAAAGTCAAGGTTAAAGATTAAATGGGGATGATTATGGATTTTATTCCCCTTTTGCTTCAAATACTGACTAATGCAGTCTGGGTGTAATTGGTTTTCACTGCCACTTGCATTAAGACTTAGCTTGGGTGAAGTATGTAACCTAAACTGGACTCCCTTGATGGAAAACTTTTCTATCGATTATCTTTTACAAATATTAAGTCAACGTTAAATAGGTGACAGTATTTGGAGAAACAAAATGGGAACATAATAAGGTCCATTTTGATGTGTGAGGTCCTGGTCACACCTGTTAATACCTGTGTACATTTCCATGTAGCACAAAAGGAAGGAGATACATAAAAGTATTTAGGATTGTTTATGAACTAATTTAAGTGGTTGGACTGTGACTTTGGTCATGCAAGAGGATTTTGAACCTTCATATTCTGACTTCTAAAACACATTCTGGGATTTGGAAATAAAGTTTTTTGTGGCTTTTTTTTTTTTTTGGTATTTCAATTCTAGCTAGTAAAATGAAAAATTCTGCATGATTTCTAAAAGGTATAGCATATTAATGGTATCAATTATATTTTGGAAGATGTCTACTCATGCTAAGTAAAAAAAAAAAAAAGTCGCAGTAATTCTACTTGTAGAAGAAGATTGGTATAAATTAAAATTTCCTAGAAAACTTCTGGCCCATAACACAAGTTTCCATATAAAACTTTGGTTCTCCAAAGCCGTATGCTAATCCAGAAAAATGTAATTCAAGAGATTGAGAGACAGTGATTATCAGGATAGGATGACCTATCTGCAATATTTTCTACTGGCTTGAAAATTTTACCAAGCAGAATATATTTCCAGACTGCTGATGACATAAAAGGGCAAGTGAGACCTTATCTATAGGCACTTATATTAACATTCCAGCATGGATTTGTTTCTTAAACGAAGGAGCAAAAGTGAGAAGAACGTGATTGAGAGCACATTCTACAACCAGAGGAGAGAATTAGTGCAAGTTGCTGTGAAAGCAATCCAGCCAGGTACGCTGCTTTTAGATCCTTTGTTCCTCCTCTTGCAGGGTTTCCTGTGTTAACACAGGATCAGATTCTTAAATTAAAAAGATTAAAGCTCTTATTGGGGGAATTTCATGCTTCATCCAGTGGGTGAGAGTGCATGTTATCTGGAAGAACATTGAAGTGTTTTCGTGCCCCCAAACTCACATGGAGGAGAGAGCTGCTCACTCTTGGTGGGTGGGTGATTATAAGCTTGAGACTCATTTTTTCAGCTTGTAAATGGGCTCCGAAAGCAGTTTTCAAATACAACTGTATTTCAAAGTATTTACTTTCCAAAAGGTCTCCAAGTAAATATTTTGAAATATGATACTTATTTTTATATATGCTCTGATATATCTGATAAGAGCCCCATTAAAATATTTTCCTTCTAAGGAAGATTGCCACATGGAAATAAACAGTAGGAAGAGTTTTGAAGAGAAAGACAAAGACAAAACTGTTTGCTCTCATGCTTGTTAGCCGAGTGACTGATTTAGTCTCCATACTTCTCTAAGCCTCTGTTCCCATATCTGTAAAATGGGAATAATAACCTCTGTTGTGTGGGTTGTTCAAATATTTATTAGACAATACTTCGTGAGGGGCACTGGGGTAGTTCAGTTGGTTAAGTGTTCAACTCTTGATTTCTGCTCAGGTCATGATCTCCTGGGTTTATGGGGCTCTGTGCTTGTAGCACAAAGCCTGCTTGGGATTCTGTCTCCCTCTCTTTCTGCTCCTTCCCTGTTCATTCTCATTCTCTCTCTTTCTTTCTCTCTCAAAATAAATAAACAAAAAATACAAAAAACACTTCATGAGATAACACAGTGGTTGTAACAAATGGAATTCTAATTCTTAGGAAGAACGACCATGCCTTACTCAGAGTAGGCAAACAATGAATTCATTATTGGTATATGTGAGGTCAACACAGAACAATTACTGTTTATCTTCAGATTTCTTTAACTTGTGATACATTACTTTTCATTGATATGGTCTTCAACTAAAATATGTCAGGCAGGAGTAGACCTTTCTCAAGGAAATCCTCAATCCTGTCTGCATTATGTGTATATTCCATGCTGTTGGCACTTTTCATAGATGTATTGATGCCATTTTAATGTCCTGAAATTGGATTTTTGTAATTTTACTTATGATGAAGCATATATATAATTCTGTGCTACTTTTATTAGGAGCCATGGCTGTGTCCAAGAACTGTGCGTATGAGGCTATCCTTGATATACCAACTTTAAATCTAGTTTGAGCCACTAAGTTTGCTTTTTTGTTTTTATTTTTTTGTTTTGAGGGATAAAGAACTCTTGATTACATCCCTAAGTAGATTATAGGTGATGATAAAAGTAAACTTGATAGAAAGGATGATGTTTCATAGGGGTTTTGTTCTATCAAAATTCTAGTTGCTTTGCTGAATTACATTCTTTTTGCAGCCATCCAACCTCCAGTCCAGCTCAGATCCATATTTAATTGCATTCCATTTCTAGGCTTCTTCAATACTTCTGAAATAGCTTGACCTGTGGCTAAGTCTACCCTCACATCAGTACCACACATTGTCCTTCTGTACTAACTGGGCTGCTAGAAACACCCACTCTGCATGCCAAGTGGTACCACTGCCAAACATGGTCCTCCTCTGCCTAAGCTCCTACTGGTTGTCACTGGGCATGGTCTCCAGGACCCTGCGATCCCTAAATCTACAACTAGATGATGGCTAAGACCATACTTTTGGTAGAACTCTGATCCACGATCTGTAGCAAACAGCCCAGGATGCCAATTCCTCTCCATTAACCAGCCCAGAAGCCAACCTACTATCTGGAAGTCAGACTTCTAGGAGGTGAGACAAACTATCTCTAGCAACCTGACCCCCAAACACCAAAAATAACAATCAGCCTCCTATGTCAGGAGTTGATCAGTATCTGACAGCTTTCCTAATTTGTTTCTGCTTCCAACTTAGGACCAATCAGAGAGTGCTAAATATGCCTCCCTAACCAGCCACATAGGCTGACTAGAAGCTGGGCATCCTCCGGCTCCCCATGCCAACGGCCCCAGTCAAGGTATCCTTGGAGTCTTCCTTTTTCCTATGGTAAAGCTTTCCCACCCCTCAGCCTGCCTTTGAGTCTCAGTTAAAGTGCAAGTGACAGTGGATGACTCACTTGCAGCAAGCTCTGAACAAATAAGCCTTTGTTCTCATTTGGTTGGCCTTGATTCCACACCCAGCTCCTGGCACAGATCAGTATGGTTTTTTTGAGGTTGGTCCTTATATCAGTGATACACCTGATCAAAGATGCCAGTTCTTTGTGCCAAGTTGTGTCTGAGTTATGGTATGGTTATGGTGTATAAGTTGGCTGCTCCTTACCAGCTCTGGTCACCTCCTAAGAGATAAGGATGAATTAGTCCTCCAAATACAGACTGTTGGTTCTTTCTCTCCTTGTCCTGCTTGATGGCCTCCTGGGCAGGGTTTATAAACATGTTAGACACCCCATGTCTACTCTCTTTACCTTTCTTTGGGGGTCTGCCTTTTCTGCAACAAGGCAGTCAGACCCTTTTTTCTTCTCTTGCTAGGAAGTGAAAAATCCAAGTATACATGAAATGTCTGGCTTATCTTACAATAATTAACTGAATTTCATCTCACAAGAATTCAGACAGCTTCTTTGAAAGTCAAATGAATGTTTTAGTCCTATAGATACTCAGGATCTGAATGACTCAAATTAACCTTTCCTGGAATTGAAAATTCTATGATGAAATCCTTAGGATTGAGCAATTTATACTGCATTTGATACATCGCCTGCTTTGTGGCAGGCAGTACCTTTGTACAGGTCTCAATAACCACTCTTCAAGCCACTTCTCCTGCCTCCTTAGTCCCAGTTTATCTTCTTGTGGCTCTGTTTAGGTTTTAGAGCCTAGAAAATGCTAGCTCATTGTTTTTATGTTAAAACAAGCAATTTTCCAGAGTCCAGTGTGTGGTTCATCTATAGTAAGTATGTGTTCTCCAGCTTTATTTCTTCTGAAGACTCAGTATCTTTCCAGACTGCTTTAAAGTGTAATCTCCATGCCCACATGTTAAATAAACCATGTTAAAATGCACCACTTGTGGGGTGCAAAGAATCTGGGCGATTGGACAGCCTGATGAGCAGATGCCTTCTAGGTTAGGTTCATATATTTATGAGCACTGACCATGTCATCACAGTGTACTTCTCTGGAGCTCCCCTTTGACAGGGATGTTATGACCTATCCTGACCTCATAAATCTTAAAATATGAACAAAAATGCATCTTAGAATTGAGAAACACAGTCACTACAAAATAAGTCAAGTCCCATCCCTCCCAGCTTCTACAGCTTAGCTGGGTTGGACCATCAGGGTAGGTGAACACCTGAAAAAGACACCACCATTAGAGACTTGTTGAGCCAAAGGCCTAAAGGGGAAGAATTCAGTTCATCTTTTCTCAAAGCGAGTTTTATCATTCTACCTCCAAAATCCATCTTTGCGGTGCTCACCAGGCTCCATCCATCTCTGCTACCACGTTTCAAGACCCATCCTCTCCATCCTTGGGCCACTGGGCCATGCCTCTGCCTTCATCTGTTCTCTCCTCTTCCCTGTCCTCCATGGCACAAGGACACACATATACTCACATTTCCTTCCTGTTAACAGCCCTTTGGTGGATCCTGGGTGCGCATTGAGTGACCTCCCAACTCCTCCCTGAAGGGGCTTGCCTTCTTTTCCAAACTCCTCTTTGTGCTCCCTATCCCGGTTTCCTTCCAGTGGTTCCTTGTACCTGTCAAACTCTTCCGTGGGCGGGGACCCCCCACCCACCCTCCTACCATCACTCTCTTCTCCATGCTGACTCGCCATTTTTCAGGTCTTGACTTGAATGGCAACTCCTCAGAGAGGCTCTTCTGCCAGCTCTGGTTAGGTAGGCTTTCTCTTCCCACTTCTTCACCTCTACCACTTGCAATTTTCTTACTATACCATTTCTTTTGTAGGACTCCTTGTCACACAGAATTGCACATGGATGTGTTGGTAAGTAGACCAACCTCTCTGAGGGGAAGCAGCCTGCTTGGTTGGTCACTTAAATGCTTAGAGGGGCACCTGGGTGGCTGTCAGTTGAGCGTCCAACTTCGGCTCAGGTCATGATCTCACAGTTTGTGGGATCGAGCCCCACATTGGGCTCTGCTTACAGCTAGCTCAGAGCCTGGAGCCTGCTTCAGACTTTGTGTCTCCTTCTCTCTCTGAGACCCTCCCCTGCTCATGCTGTCTCTCTCTGTCTCTCAAAAATAAATAAGAAACATTAAAAAAATTAAAAAAAATCTTAAGTGCTTAGAACATCGTAGTGATATGTAACTGTGGGATAAGTGCTTCTAAGGGCAGACTGTAGGGCTAGAGAACTATGTGGGCAGCCAGGCCCCGAGCCCCAGACCTAGAGGAAGAAGCCTGTATGGTAGGGCAGTATTTCCTAGTGGATAGAACATTGGATGGGAATGAGAGGCCTGACATCTGGTCTTGGTTCTGCACATAATAGCTGCATTAACTTGGGTGAGTACTTGACCTGACTGTAATTCTTGTACTTTATTTAAAAAATGGTGATGCCTACTTATTAATATTGCTAAGATTATATGAGACCGATGTTCATGAAATTGCCCTCTGAAGTCATTATTCAGATATGGAGGCAAGGAACAAGTTGTAGTAACTGGCTAAGGTGGGGACTTTGTCACAGTAGCAGACAAAAGGCCAAGCCCTAGTCTCAGGTACAGGACTAGAGCGTGACTGGTATGGGTGTGACAGACAGTAAGTTTCCAGATCCACTGAGCTCAGGATCCATAGTTCTCTGCTGCCAGGATCAGGACATGTCCCATAGTTGTGTATGGGATGAACGTATCTATGAGGGTCTCAGGGCCCTGGCTGTAGGCTTGAGAAGGCTGCTAAGGAAGGGATTCCAGAGCTTTCCTCGTGGTTTTAACTCTCCCCTCCCTGTCTTCAGGCTTCTATTTTCTCCAATCTCTTTCACCCTATCAATTTCCTCTGTAAAGCAAAGAGAAGAACTGCACTCACAATGTAAATTAACTGAACAGTCAGAAGAATGCTTGCCTTCTAATAGGCAGTCATCTCAGCCTAAAGAAATGGAACTTTGTAAAATCTCAGGCATTCCCAAAAATTAAAAAAATATATAGGGGTGCCCGGGTGGCTCAGCTGGTTAGTGTTGGACTTAAGCTCAGGTCATGGTCTCATAGTTCCTGGGTTCCAGCCCCATATCGGGCTCTGTGCTGACACCTCAGAGCCTGCAGCCTGCTTTGGAGTCTGTGTCTCCCTCTCCCTCTGCTCCTTCCCCTGCTCATGTTCTGTCCATCTCTCAAAAACAAACATTACAAAACAAATCTCTGGTGTTCCCTGACGAAACAAAAGGCATTTGGGAATAATTTGCTTTGTAGAACTTCTCTCTATACATTTGTGCTTGTGACAGAAGTGGCTCATGATCTTTTAGAATTCATACCCTTCCTTCCAAGGTATGGATGCTCTGGAAGTGTCTCCCTAGCCAGGACTGCGTGTGTGAGCTCCCTCCCTTCTGGGTCGGGCCCTGCATGTGATGTGTGTCACTTCTAGGTCAAAGCATCTGACCATGCTGCGCCTTCTTCATGTTCCGCGTCCCCTCCCAGTGCTGAATGCAGATGACCTGGTTCTAAGGAATGGGAGAGTCAGAGCATGAACCGAGCCTGCGTCCTTGACTCCCTGTGTGGTGGAAAGTGCTCTTCTCTCTCACCGTACACTGCTGGATGAGAGGGAAATCAACCTCTGCTGGGTCAAACCACTGAATTTTTGCATGGATTTGTTAGTACCGCTAGTGTTGTAATGAACACGGGGAGTGCTTTCTGGGATTAAAATTGAAGACTGGAAGCAATTCTATTTGATATTCAAATTGGAAGATCTCTAATCATATCATAACTAAACCTATTATGACCAATTATCTAGTGCTCAAACAGAAGTAGCCCTAGCTACACAACCTACATATCAGTGATGTGGTTAACAACCACCAAAGATCAAATACTGAGCAGCATTTAGCAGAGTACAATTACCTAATACATAAATCAGTTGGGAGATTTTTATTCTTCTGCATCTTCTAAGATGACCAAATTGCCGAGGTTGAATTATGAAAACCTGTAAAGCAAGTTAAAGGCTGTAATCTTTGTGTCCATCAGACAACGATGATTTATTTTTATTTTTGACATTGCATCTTCCTATCCCTTTTTTATCTTTGTCTGCCCTATTGTTTCTCACATTACTTTGAGAGTAAGCCAGAAGGTGGTAAAAGCTTGTGTTTCGCCAACTCACGGAAACAGCTGACATCCTGTCTCTCTCTATTAATGAGTAATAGACAGGTGGATACTTACCAGTGGCTCCAGCTGAATTATGACAAGACCCGTCATGAGCCAGGCTGGGAGGCTTGTCTATCGTGTGAGTGAGGGTGGTTCAGCAGAACAGCTCCTGGGGTTCTCAGCAAGTGAGGACAAGTTTATACATCGCTGGCTCTGTCTTAATAGTCCTAACAGTTGTTTTTGTAAAGGCCCTTACAATTATTCTCTCTGCTAATGTTTGTTCTGTAGAAAATCTCTTGGGTCTTTTGTAGGTGAAGCTAAAGCATGCAGAGTTTCAAAAAACAAAAAATGCTGAGGATTAACAACAGCGTTAGAATTCTGAGTTCCTGAAGACTGTACACATTATGGGGGCTCCTGACAAAAAATGCCCTTGTGACTTGGAAGCTACACTAACAGTCTCAGGGCAAGAGTTGTCTCGGGCCCGCAGAAACAAAGAAGCTTGTTGAAATGTTACCTTGGTGAAGTCTGTATATGGTAACCTTAGTTCGCCAAAGCTTTCAGGGTTTATTGGTATTATCTCATTCGTTCTTTCATCAAGCCATTCACGGAGCAGGTGTGAAGTATAAGCACCCCTTCATAAAGGCAGTGGAGACAATGTAGTTTGCTGAAGGTGTTAGTCACCTCCAGCGTTTTCTTTCACTTTCCTGGAGCTGTGTCTCTTCTACTCAAATGAACCATGTAAACTGGAGTCAGGTATTACATATGTACATTAGTCCTTTAGCCACTTCTAGTGTTACCGAGCCTGAAGTAAGTCTCGTAGATATTTGTGAATAAATAAATGACTGAATGTATGAATCAAAGAGGTGAGGTTTGAAATGACTTGAGTTTGAGAGCATGCACTACGGTTGTCAAGACTTTGTCAGGGTTAAGAAAGCAGAGTGTGCAGCTCCTATATAATTCTTATTGGAGGTGATTTCTTCAGTAGGGTCAACCTTTCCAATGTCACCACTACGTGCACCATTGGTCTAGCATGCCTGATAAATAATAGCAAAACTCCCTTGTGTTGTAAGAAGGGAAGACAGTGAGCCTAGAAACCCTTACAACTATGCCAATGGCAAAAAAGGTGGAAATAGTTGTTTTGGGGATCAAATAATCTAGCAGGAAGGATTGTAGTACCTTGACAAATATAAACACAAATAAGTTGTACAGGGAAACTGAGGGACAAGAACCAAACCTAGGCTATATCTGTGTCTTGTAACTTAATGGCATAGTTGTCAGAACACCAGGGTTGACCCCCCTGGGCTGTATGCTGGAGAAGACAGGGGGATGCCTATAATTAAATGGAATGACTTAGATTTCTCAGGTTAAGCCCTGGACAGAATATTCAGAAGAAAGACATCTGATAGAACTGAAAAATTCTGGGCTTTAACTTAGTTCAGACTTGGGTTTATGTATCTGGCATCATCACTCACCAGTTCTGTGAGTTTGGGTTTGGATTTAACCTCTCATTGCTACAGTTTGCCTATTTATGACATGGCTTACTTCTACCATTATTGTAAGGTACTCTTCTAATCATTATTTCATTGCATTTAATTAGATAGTCTGACTAGCTTTTTGAGAGAAAGAGATCTTAGAAAATGAGTATGAGAGTAGTTTTTGTTTCATGATCATTTTCTACAGGTATTTTAACCTATATGGTACCATTATTTTGATATTTACTCAGCTTTAACAAAAACATTCCATATTATCCATTCTGTGGTAAAATATGTGCAGTGGGTTTCAGGGATACTATGATGAATATTGAATTATAGATACTCAGCAGCTTATTGACCCAGGCTTGATCTCAAACCTTGTGCATGAAGTTAGCAAAATCTTATGAAATGGTAATCTTATGAAATGGTAGAGCAAAATCTTATGAAATGGTAGAGCAAAATCTTATGAAATGGTAGAGAATAAATCTAGTTAGGAATATTAATGAGGCAGCTTAATTAGATATTGATGCACATCCTTTGTAAACTTATATATACATACAAATCTATTTCACCATCTGCTGTCTGCAGTAGCTATAAATATCACGAGAGGACTTTATTTAGTAAATGATGTTTTATATTGATTTGATAATATCAAACCAAACTTTAGGAATAAGTTTCTTAGTAACTGGTAACTTTACTGATGTTTAAATAGAACTGGGGGGCGGGATATAGTCTAGGGTAGTATCTTCTTTAACCTTTTCTTATTGAAAGGTAGTTTTTTTTTTTAAACATCTTTAGTGGAAAAAATTAAACATATTTAATAGACAGGACAGTGTAGTGAACCTCTTGACCCACAATCCAAATTCAGTAACTATTAAGTCTGAAGCAAATCTTTAAAAAAAACCTTTTTTTGAATTGTTTGTTTTTGAGAGAGAGCATGTTTATAAATGGAAGAGGGGCAAAGAGAAAGGGGGCGACAGAGAATCCAAAGCAGGCTCTGCTCTGTTAGTGCAAAGCCGGGCATGGGTCTTGAACTCATGAACCCTGAAATCATGACCTGATCCAAAGTCACTCAACTGAGTGAGCCTCCCAGGTGCCCCTCTGAATCAAATCTTGTGTTATCTATTTCTTCATTTTCCCCTTCCCATATTTTTTAAAAACATTTTTAATTTTTATGGCTTTTTTTTCTTTTATAGTTTATTGTCAAGTTCATTTCCACATAACATCCAGTGCTCATTCCAACAAATGCCTTCCTTCCGTTTTCCCCTCTCCCCCACCCTCATCAACCCTCAGTTTGTTCTCAGTATTTGAGTCTCTTATGGTTTGCCTCCCTCCCTCTCCTTAACTACTTTTTCCCCTTCTTCTCCCCCATAGTCCTCCGTTAAGTTTCTCCTGTTCCATATATGAGTGAACACACATATGGTATCTGTCCTTCTCTGCCTGACTTGTTTCACTTAGCATAACACCCTCGAGTTCCATCCACATTGCTACAAATGGCCATATTCTTTCTCATTGCCATGTAGTATTCCATTGTATATATAAACCACATCTTTTTTCTTTTTTTTTTTTGTGCTCAAATTTGTATTAATTTATTTTCTTTTTAAACCACATCTTCTTGATCCATTTGTCAGTTGATGAACATTTAGGCTTTTCCATGATTTGGCCATCATTGAAAGTGCTGCCCAAAACATATTTTTTTAGAACAGTAATAAAACTTGCCTGTGATATTTTTTGGACTTCCATTATTTTTGATGGCCTTGACAGTTTTGAGGAATATGTAGAGTATTTTGTAGAATGAACCTTAATTGGAATTTGTCTCATGGAATTTTCTCCCGAGAGACTAGGCTATGGGTTCTAGGAGGAAGATCACAGAGGTCTAGCGTCATTTTCATGACATCATACTGGAAAATATACTGTCAACGAGATTTCTCTTTGATGTTGGCCTTGATCCTTTGGCTGAGGTACTGTCTGTCCGGTATCTCCACTATAAAGTTACCTGATCCTTTGCCCCCACTTCTATACTGGGGATGACATTATGCACAGTCCATGACTAAGGAGAAGAGAATTCCATGCCTCCTCCTTAAGGAAGTATCTGTATAACTGATTGGGAATTTTTCTGTATGTATCAATTAATAATTGATTCAATTATTATAACCTTATTGAAACAAACTGAGACCTGTTTTCTCTTATAAGTATTTTTGTATTTACAAAAATATGTTAAACTCCTTTATTTTAAAAATCTTTTGGCATTTACCTGCTCTTTGACAAATGCTATGATCTTATTTATGATACAAGAGCCAAATGTTAAAAGTATACCAATTTTGGTTTTGGCTCCTTGTTCTTCTCTCTTGTGGTGGTCGCGAACCACAGCTAGACTATCCTGTACAATTCCTGAGCTATTGGCATAGAAGTAACATTGTTCCCCTAAAACCTAGCATAGTCCTCTTTGGTGTAAGGGGAATTTTTACCCTATAAAGGGCAAAGGGGAGGAGAGTTTAGCCAATTTCTGCCAGTCTCCATGGTTAATTTGGTAAGGGTCTCTTTTAGAGTTTCTAATATCTGGCGCTGTCTGGTTTACAAAAGCAGGAATGACAGCCAATTTATTCAGGATCCTGGGCGTATAGGTGCAATACGCCTTCATGGTTCTTTCTACATTACTAACCGTAGCCAAATTGGTGGGCCATCTAGTGGCCACTGGAAGACCCCCCATTAGAGTCTGGCAGTAGAGGCGTAGGCCCTCCTTACCTTTTGCCTGTTGAAATCTCATGCCCAGATTAGAGGCAATTAATAACAACAGAACATTCTATCCATAAGAGGAAGGTTAGCACAATCAGAAACTTGCTTTTTCCCCAGCTTTCGGGAGCGACATTTGCCAGTCCGATGGCAAAAAGACCGGACAGTTTATTTTACTGGACCGATGATTCCTCAGGCTTCTGCTGTGCTAGACCAGCCAGCTTCTGGGGTGTGGCTGGAGCAGGGCTGAAGATCTTATCTCAGGAGTCAAAGTCTTTTTGAAGATCAGTTCAAGCTGATTGGACCTGGGTCACCTCACCAAGTTGAGGGTTTTTCAGAGTCAGTCCACTTAACTCCAGGGAGATACCTGAAACTTTAATAGGGGCTGAACATTTTGTTTAGTTGCATATCTGTGAATTTAACCTTTAAGTCTTTTGGAAAGGCATGGCCCCCATTTTAAATATATCCTCACAGACTGACAAGCCTGAGATCCAACAACATACAACACAGAGTGGGGAATGTAAGGATGCAGGTCTGATTCAGGTTTCCCCTCTGACCTTGAAGGCCAGCTAACACCATTAACATTTCTAAGGGCGGGCCTAAAGATGGAGGTTAAGACTAGTCACGCCCTACGTGAGGGTCCTGGGTCCACTCTGTAATTGGTTAAAGTTACTGTCAATGATGTGATGCTATAATGATTGGACCCCTGTACCTGTGTCACAATTTCCTGTAACTCCCCCTTCCCAAACTCATAAAAGGCCCTGTGCCGCCATGTTTGGGGCTCACTCCACGTGGATCCAGTGTGTTGTTGAAGTCTGTGAGCCCGAGTTTAGGCTGGCCGGGCCTAAATTCGTAATAAAGCCCTTTGCTTTTGCATGCGTGAAGAAAAAAATCTTTTGGGGTACCTGGGTGGCTCCGTTGGTTAAGTGTCCGACCTCATCTCAGCTCATGATCTTGCAGTCTGTGAGTTCAAGCCTCATGTTGGACTCTGTGCTGACAGCTTAGCGCCTGGGGCCTGCTTCAAATTCTGTGTCTTCCCCTCTGTCTGCCCCTCCCCCTCTCACACTCTGTCCCTCCCTCCCTCCCTCCCTCCCTCCCTCCCTCCCTCCCTCCCTCCGTCACTGACCACTGTGCTATACTGCCCCCTATCACCATGATGGTTGCACTCAGGATGCCCCCCGCACCCCCCCAGGCTCTGCCATCCTCTAGGGCTTAATTCTTCCTTGGCCACACTGGGCCCATTTCCTCTTGTTTTCATCATCTGTAATATTACGTAACACTAGGTTTCGTTTCCTAGGAAATCTGTGTACGAGATCTGTCCTCTTAAGGTCTGGCTAAAGGTAGATAAAGAATTCAAAGATACCAAGTGTACAGGAGATCCAAATTTTCGGGTGGTTGATTTGGGTGATTTTCCAGAGTACAAATGGTTAAGAGGCTTACCTAGACAGTGGAAGGTGGTGTAAAGGGTTATTCTTCACAAATGAAAGGGGGTTAGTTTGCCCTTTGTGGTCAGAACAGGCTCTTCCTCACTGCTTCAAAGGGAATCCCACTCACCCATTAGGGTTGTAGAACAGTCTGGAGGAGAGGCTTTCTGCTTGACAAGGCACCCAGACTACGCAATACCTTATTTAAAACAAACAAACAAAAACCCTTCCTTTGTGAATTATGAATAAGGAGGACTAGACCCAGCCCACCCCCAGTCAAGGGTCAGGTCATGGTCCTGGATCTCTCAGTGAAAGGTGGTCAGTTCCTGGTTCTTCATGGTCTATGCATCCGAAAAATCATGAGCTGGGCTGTCATGGATAAAAACGAAGGCTGAATGTAAGCTCATTGGAATTTGGTATCTCTAGCCGCACTATTGGACACTCAGTGTGACACAGGCCTTGCTGAGCAATTTACATAGATGATCTCATTTGATCCTCATGCCTTAATGAGGTTAGCATCATGTGCCCATTTCACAGACTGAACTGTAGATAAGTTAAACAACTTAAAATTCTAGAACTAGTAAGTCTGGTACTAAAAATCAGATATGTCTGATTGTAAAGTTTCAATGGATAATTAAGTACCTACTAGCTAACCACAAAGTCTTACTGGAGGAGTACCTACTATCTAGTACCTTCTAAGTATCAGGTTGGTAGAGTGCTTGGTGCTAAGGATATTATGAGCTTGGAAAAAAGGTTCCAGCCCTTGAGAGGTGTACGTATCGTCACACTCTCAAGTTCCATGTGTCTTTCCACCTACATATTCACCTTTCCTGTGATAACATTCATTTTCTGTGTATTTCACATCCATGTAATAGTTGCTATCTGCTTTCTTTACATTTTCCACCAATAGGAGAAAGAACATAGTGGGTCATGACAAATGCGTATATCTTAACGTGTCCATGTGTCACCTGAAGAGGCCCTTGACTTGCATTGACCTATTGGGCCTCAGTGTCTCTAGCTGTAGGGAGTGTAAATTATATGTAACATCTGTTGTCTAGGGAAATATAGACACTTGCTATTTAGAAATCTCCCCAGGGATAAATATTAATTGAATATTTTTGTGGTCTGGATCTTTGCAATTACAAGCTTTCTTACCTTTTTAAATTAACTGATTCATTTGCTTATTTCTCCTATCCGTTGGAATATACTTTTCTAGTGTGAAGAAGCAGGCCTATGATTTTTAGAGTCCCAAAAATATAAGGATGCTACGGTTGTTTAAACATGTGAACTACTCTTTATTTCCAACTTTGAACAGATCCAACCACTTAATTTATTGTGAATTTCCAGAGTGCCAGGTCTCAGTGGATGGTCCTGGAGTTTTATGTCCATCAGAAACGTGGGCTCCAAACTCTTATTAGGCAGTTGTGGCTAAGAATATGGTGTTTCATATCAGCCTGTATTTATAGTTGTAGCGCTTTGAAGCAGTTGGATAGTTTGTTTAATTTTGACTGCAGTCTCTCCATTTATAAAATGGAGTAACACTACCTCAGAGAGCTGTGAAGAAAATAAGAAAAAGTATTTTTCATACCTGCCACAATTACGTGGTAAATATTTGTCATTATTTACAATATTAAGTTATTAAAATATATAACCTATACTATGATTTTTTGCATTGCATTTGATTTGCATTTATTCTGACCCTCTTGGTCTAATGTTTTACCTTTTATAATCATTCATTTTTAAATTATTTTATTCATGCTTTTATTCAACTCTTGCAAAGTTCTTGGTATTTCCAGTGTCCTGGGCGGGGGCGTGGGGTCGGGGGAGGAATAAGCTAGTTTCTGCCCTGAGGAATTGATAATTTGCTAGAAGATTGAGTGTATCCATCCCAGATAGTTAAGCAAAAACAAATTATTAATGTCACAGATCGGTGCTTCTCAAGCCTTCCTGTACATGTGGGTCTCTGGGTGATCTGGCTAATATGCAGCTTCTAATTCAAGTCTGGAGTGGGTCCTGAGAGTCTGATTTTTTTTTTTTTTTTTTTTTTTTTTTTAGCAAGCTCCCAGGTAATGTCAGTGCTGCCCGTCCTGGGGACACACTGAGTAGCATGATCAGCTTTGCAGGATTTCAGAGAGAACAGAGACTAATGTTAACCCTGACGTGTTCATAATATTAATAAATATTAACAAAAGCAAGAAAGCAAACCACATGAGCTTTTTCTATGTAATTTTGCAGGTAGAGATTTAATATTTTTTTTCATGTAGATGAGAACAGTTATTCTCCACCAACAAGACCAGGGCAGGGCTTACAACTCCATTTATGGCAATCCTACAAACCCTAAAGCACAGAGTGCTTGTAATTTCTGTGCTCTTCTTGGGTTCCAACTTTTCTTTAAATTTCTATTTTTTTTTTCACATTCTTGGCTTGTAAAGTCACCTCAAATCTTTACCTGAGGTGAAATAGAAACCAATACATTTCATTCCACTATTTGAGATACCACTGGTTTCAAAAAAAAAAATTCAGAGGTTTTTAGGTTGAAAGTTAAATCCAAGTGAAATAGACCATATATCAAATAATACTGATGAGGAGGCACCTTTAGTCCAGTAAGTCAGACACTGTTGTTTTTTTTTTTGGTTCGGGGAAAGAGCCGTGTGTTAGAATCCTGTTAAACACAATCTCCATATATTTTCACTTAAGTATTATAAAGATCAGCTAAGCTATGATAATGCTCTTTAGAAATGACAAGTAATAAGAACTAAATCCTGTCTGGAAGACCCTCCTAAGCTGTTTCTTTAGACTCCAGTACTGGAATGTCAGCGAGTGTTGTCAGGACATTGCTGGGTTCAAAGGAGAGTGGCTTTGGTGGATCGCTCTTACTTATTTCACAAATATCTCTGTCCTATTCACTTTTATCTAAAGAATTGCTATTATTTCTGCTTTTGTCCTGCTTCACTTTCATCTCACGTATCAGGGACTGAAACCCTGGTTCGTCTAATTGTGTCTGACACGAAGCTGTCAATCTACTCTCCAAGACCTTTATTGAAATGTTCCAGATGTGTGGCTCCTCTAGGATTGTAGGAGCGACTGGCCTCTGATTCTTAAATGGTCAGCGCATCCTCTGTTTCTCCAGCCTCTAGGCCTGTCCCCTAAAGTCATGCATGTAATGTCACTTCAAAGCACCTTTCTTATCTAGCCTTTTATCTTCTTCCTTCAGAAGATGACCGGCGTAGTGTGTCATTTTCTCCTATTGGCAGTCTGCAAGTCTTTAGCTCCCAAGGGAGCACACAGATCAGTCTCTCCCAAAGAGTTTGGCATCTTCAACTCGCTAGTCCCAGCTCCTGTAAATTGGATTAATGAATAAAATAGACATATTATTTCTACATTCATGGCCCCATATCAAATTAAGTATATTGAAGGGGAGTGTATAAGCCCTTGATCATCTGCCCTGTTCATTCATTGTTTGTAAATAACCTTTAAAAGTTGTAAATCACCAGAAGGCTTGCGTTAGAGCTTTCTTCACATTTCTTTTCAAGAGTTTGTCCTCCAATCTGGACTCCAGGTAGACATACAGACAAAATGACTGGTCTTCAGGGCATTACACTTCAGTTGAACTATATTCATGTTAGACTCAGGTCAATGTGGCTTCTCTAAAGTCTAGCTGTACCCGTTATTCATTTGTTGTGGTTAGTAACAGAGGCTTAAGTATGACAGTGCTACTTTCCTATCCCCAATTGCTTTTTATCTCCTTTTCTTTGTTCCTTCATGCTCACGATTAAGGGCACAGTTTGTTGTTTTTTATGTCTCTTCTCTACTTCTGAGTGGTTAGGAAGTCAAAAGGTAGGCAAAGACATTATTGGGTATTCTTTAGCCAAATAACACCACCAACAGACTTTTTACCTTGTATTCCTTGTACTTTTCCATATTTTTCCATCTCGCTGCTGCTTTGTCTTTTACTTGACTGTGTCCCTTGGGAAGCACAGACTCAGTTTTGATTTTCTATCTCTGTCAACAGAGCAGTGCCTCTTAGTGGGAGCCAAGTAGCTGTAGAATGTTAGATACTTTTCTTAGTTTTAAAACCTTATTTTTATTTGAAAAAAAATTTTTTGAGAGAATATGTGTGCACAAGCAGGGGGAAGGGCAGAGAAAGAAAGAGAAAGAGGGAGAGAGAATCACAAGCATGCTCTGAATTATTAATGTGGAGCCTGATGCGGGGCTTGATCTCATGACTGTGTGATCATGACCTGAGCAGAAATCAAGTGTCAGTTGCTTAACTGACTGAGCCACCCAGGCGCCCCTATTAAATTTTTTAAAGGAATTAAGTGTACCAGGAAAAAGAAGTAATAGTTAATATGCATAGCCAGTGCTTCTACTATGACGTGAATATGAATATGGAAAAAATACTTGGGCCTAACA
The DNA here is from genome assembly GCF_006229205.1 of Suricata suricatta. NCBI lineage: Eukaryota > Metazoa > Chordata > Mammalia > Carnivora > Herpestidae > Suricata > Suricata suricatta. The sequence continues at coordinate 27,196,787 of NC_043703.1, read as the reverse complement.
TCCAATATCTCCATGACACACCAAGGTGATACTGATGTCGGTATTCTGGGGGCCATATTTTGAGTGGAGGCCCTAGGAGCTTAGGCTTTCTCTGTTCTCAAGTCACAGCCAGTGAGTAGCTTTGCCTGGTAATTGGATCTTAATATGTTTTTCCCAGTTACCAAGATCTGTTACAAAGATTTCAGACAATACAGAAATAAAAACTGTAGGAAGAAAAAGTTCTCAATAACTTTCTTCTCAGAGACAGCTGCTGTCAACAATCTCATGCATATTCTTCCAGATTATTTTCTTTCTATGTATGGCTATCTTTCAGGAAATGTACTCATTCAAAACATTTTGTTCTTGCTTTTTTCACTTTCCAATATGTTTTGAGCTTTCTTCCCCCATATAAGAACTTATGGTCTTTCATTCTATTTTAAGGACAGTTCATACGTACATTAGGTTTTTATGTTAAAAAATTTATATAAACAAAATTTAAAAATAAAAATAGCATTTTTGGCAGGATTCAGTGTTATATAAATGGATAGTTTAAAATAGATGCTAACTTCTAGATCATGCCGTGATGGCCCTTTTAAAGGAATGAGCAGCACAGTCAAATGGGCCACTCCGGTGGGGTGAGAACAAAGACCTTTCCCTGAAATGATAGTCTCGTGCAGCTTCCATGGAGGCCGGGGTCTGACCTACCTAAGGATGATGACTAAATAAAAATGTAAAGATGCCCTGGGGTTTGCCCAAGATCCAGCACTCAGGGTCGTGAGTGAAGACACTTGGGGAGGTGTCCCACCCCCCATTCTGCGGGGGCTGGAGTCCAGAAAGCCTTGGTGAGTTGCTCCACACAGCTGCCGGGCAAGAGCTGTTTTTGCAGCACGGGGCCTGAGCAGGTCCCTGGCCCGAGGTAGCAGGCAGTGTGACTTTCAGAGGTGGTGGCTGTCTTGGAGGGCTGGGAGCAGCGCTGTGGGTCCAGCCGAGAGGCCCACCCAGGTGTGGGTGGTGGCCTGTGACCACTGACAGAGACAGAAAGTTTTCATCCAGGAAGGGGGGCTGCGTGTTGTTCAGAGAAGCTGTTTTACACACACAGTAGGCAGAATAAACTAAAGATTGTTCTTCTTGTACAACTGAAATAAATATTACAGTTAACGAGAATTTAAATAAAAAGGGGTGACCGGCTGGTTCAGTTTAGTGGCACATATAACTCTTGATCTCAGGGTTCTGAGTTCAGGGTTATACCTCCTTGGGTATAGACCTTACGTAAAAAATAGACACACACACACACACACACACACACACAATATAGTACATGATACAAATAACATGCAAAAATGTTGCTCTTCAAATGGCCTCTTAGGCTTCAGGGATGCCTGTCTTGGCATGAGCTGTGTACTTTTGATTCTAGACCAGGGATTCTTCGGTGCAAAGATCTATGTCTTTCTTTGTCTCTCCCTTAAGAATCAGAATTTCTGACCAGAAATTCCAGTCAGAATAGGAATGACTGGCCTGCAATCTTTGCAACTAATTTGACTGAGAATCTCTCCGCGGTAAAAACAACAACAACAACAACAACAACAACAACAACAAAACCCTCTTCACTGCCCATCCCCAACCCTCAAATACAGGTAGAAAGAGGATAGATTCAGTTAATCTTCAACAGGCAATTTCAGATGCTGTAGATGCACTTCTGTGTGATTAATTGCTTCGGTGTTTGGCAAGTATTAATGGGAGAGTTCTGTGGGGCGGAAGTCGAGAGCAGGCTGCGGCTGGCCCGCTGTTTGTGACTGCTCAGGCCCAGCCTCTGTGCGCCCTCAACAAAGCACAGCTGCTTCACGTCTGTCACAATCAATGGGATGACATTTCCCGACTGGTAATTACCAAAAGGATTCCTGTTGATGCCTTTTGGAACTGCCAATCTCGACGGTAGCTCTTGGCTCCTGTTGAGTACAGTATGTCTGCAGTTGGGCTTTTTATCTCCATTTTCATGCTTGAACCGAAAGAAAGGTGTGTGTGGGGACTTGCAGCTTACTGCCTGGTGCGCCTTCCTTCCCCTCACCTGTCTGCATTTAAGGATATCGCAGAGACTCTGAAGTCCCCTGCATATGCCGCAGAAGACTGGTCTGGCGGTAAACTAGGAGAGTGGTGTCTAGGAAACATTATCAAAAGCACTAATGTGAGTTGGAAATTAAAGTTTTTCTTACCCGTTTCCCCCCCCAAAACATAAAAATATAAGGCAGGTGTTTTCTGGCACTTAAATGAGAGCCTTCCTCATAATTGGATGTTCACCAAAGAGAAGAATTCAGAATTTCTTGAATCCAGGAATCTACAAAACACAATCCACATTGACATCTCTTCATGTTACATTTATAGGATCCCAGGTACTGGGATGCCACTTATTAGGCAATTTTTAAAGGAAAATAAATAAGGCTGTAGCCAGGTGGCTCTATGGGAGGCATCAACCTATAAGCACATATCATAGAGGAAACATTTATTCTTCCTTCTCTCAGTGATTCATGGCAGGGGTGCTGTATGCCAGGCATTGTTCTGGGTGCTGAGAACTGGAACAGTGTCAGATGGAGGGGGGATGACAAAGACGCTATTCAGATGGCACACTGAATCGAAGTTGAGTGACCCTCTCCTTCTGCCTGTATTCTCCCTATCGATGCTGGGCTCTCAAAGCCCTAGATTCTTAGGCTACAGCCTTATTTATTTTCCTTTAAAAATTGCCTAATAAGTGGCATCCCAGTGCCTGGAATCCTATAAATGTAATATGAAGAGATGTCAATGTGGAGTGTGTTTTGTAGATTCCTGGATCCAAGAAATTCTGAATTCTTCTCTTTGGTGAACATCCAATTATGATCCAATTATACTAGTTTCCTCATGGCCATATTTCGATGAGGTGATTGTGGTTTCTGAGCCTTGGAGTTAAAAGAATTAAAACACATGGAATGTAGATGGATTGGAGAACTCTGGCACATGAGTGTGGCTAAGATGGAGAAATTCAGGGCAAAGTAGAAATTTAAAATAGTTAAAAAAAAAAAAAAGAGAGAGAAAAGAAAACACATGAAAAGAAGGAAGATAAACAAAGATTACTTAGTATAGATTTGTTCAAAGATTGAGGTCGTTTGACAAGCGTGCCAAGACCAAAAGCAGATTAGTGGTTGGCAGGAGAATGGTGCTGCTGTTAATGGGTTAGGGTTTCTTTTTGAGGTAATAAAAATGTTATAAAATTAGGGGCACCTGGGTGGCACAGTTGGTTAAGTGTCCGGCTTCGGCTCAGGTCATGATATCACAGTTCATGGGTTCGAGCCCCGCAGCAGGCTCTGTGCTGACCGCTCAGAGCCTGGAGCCTGCTTCTGATTCCGTGTCTCCCTCTCTCTCTCTCTGACCCTACCCTGCTCACACTGTCTCTCTCTCTCAAAAATAAATAAAAAACCTAAAAAAATATTATAAAATTAGATGGTGATGGTTGCACAACTCTGAATATACTAAAACCTACTGAATTGTATACCTGAAAAGGGTTAAGTTTATGGTATATGAATATATCTCAAAGCTGTTATTAAAAAAAGAAAAAACGCACCGTGGAGCACCTGGGTGGTTCAGTCAGCTGAGCATTCGAGTCTTCATTTCAGCTCAGGGCATGGTCCCAGGCACGTGGGAATGGGCTCCGTGCTGAGGGTGGAGGCTGCTTAAGATTCTCTGTCTGCCCCTCTCCCCTACTCACGTGTGCATGTGTGCTCTCTCTAAACTAATAATAATAAAGTCACGGTTTCAGCCTTGATTAAAGTGAAGCATCATCGTTCTGTGAGGTAGGAACCTAAATTGAGTGTTCCTTCAGCTGGCAATCTTACTTCTGAATCTCTGAGAAACTTAGATTCTCCACAGGAGAAACTTACCCAAATGTTTTAAGGAGTAAACTTTTGTAGCTTAGGTAATGGGAGAGAGAGAATATCAATTATGAGAACTGGTAACATGGTAGAATTGAGACTCTAAATATTTATGTATCTAAAATGAATCAGAGAAGCCAGCCCAAAACTGAAAACATGTGAGAAAGCTATTTACCTTTGCTGTTCAAGATGGCAGCCTCTAGTCATGCAAAGCTATTTAAGTTTGAACTAATTATCATCGAATCAATTTAAGTTCAGTTTTTTGGTCCCGCTAGCCACATTTCAAATGCTTTGTAGGCTCATGTCATTGGTGGTTACTGTATTGGATGGGTCAGATACAGAATGTTCCACTGGAAAGTTCTGCTCTAGGTGTTAGGTGGTGTGGTGCCATACTTCACAACATCCCCACTGTTTGCCCTCATAGAAGAACCTAGAACACAGTCTCCTCTTTTTCAAGAATCTGCATGAATGGTCCACTGAAAGCCAGGACTGTCCTAGTGAAAATGTGAGCCTTCATTGCATCACTCAGGGCTTCAATCGACAGTAAGCTGAGAGTTCTTCATGATCATTAGGTTAGCACTCATAAAGCTTAAGTTTTATTTTGAAATCTGCATTAAGTTTCTTTGTAGTGTTTCAGTTAGTTATTTCACCTTTCCTGTCTCTTCTTTTTGGGTACATAGTTTAAAAATCTGACAAATACTTGGCAAACACTAGTGGCCACATTCCAAATATTTACCCGTCAGGGCATGATTTACCCAATAGTAAATAATGTCTTTGTTTACTTTGTCCCAATTTCCTGGCCTATGAAGTGGAATTTGTACTTTCTTCCATCATGGCATATAAAAAATTAAGATTTGAGGATTATCCCTATAAAGTGCCACAAAGAAAACTGGATAAGGTAAAGTAAGTAATTATTATGAGGTTTCTTTAAAAAATGACTTCTAATCTCGGTTGTCTTTATTGACAGTAATGTTGGGTAATACCCCAAAAAATGCATAAAGAAATCAAAAGGGTACCTGTAACACACCTCTCAGAGGTAAAGGTTATGATCGTTTGGTTGTAGTTTTTCAGCTTTGCTTTCTTTCCAAAGAATTGAAAGTCCTTAACCTCCAGTCCTAAACTGGACCAACCTCACTGTGGTGCCTGGGGGTTAGCAGTGCCAACCCTGGAGCCTTCCCTGACCCTCTACAGAGGCCAGCTCTGCAACTTCACAGCTCTGGGCCCTTGGTCAAATCACGTAACTGCTCTGCATTTCAGTGCCTTGATTTGTATGCTGGGGATAACAACAGTGCTGTGAGGGTTAGATGAGCTAACATGAGTAGCGCACGTGGAGTGATGCCTGGAAGACAGCATTTGCTATTATGATTACAGACATGACCTGTTTGGGCCACTCCTTGTGCTTAGCAGAACTGAAGTCCTTTTTGACCATTTCCTCTGCACTCAAGTATTTCTGAGGTCTCCCTGGGGGAATCATCCAGGCTTTTGATTCTTGCCTGTGAGTAGAATCTGCCATATTCTGTCTCATTCTGCCTTCCTTCGATTCATGTCCTCTGCTCCTAAAATGGCTCTAAGCATCTGTACGGTTAGTAGTGACCAGCATCCCTCATAAAATCCCAGTGTCCGAGCTAAATCTGCTGTATTCCAATTCTTTCAAAGCCACTACTCTTAGAGGGCACCCGACTGTTGCAGTTTTCACATAAAAATAGAAAGGCCCCATCTAATTCTCTGTTGTAGACCCTCACTCTGAAAGGGCTGGCTTTTGTTTTGTTTCTGATTCTGTAGAGTAGATGGTTATAAATCCAAACTTTCTATCTTGTTAATATTGGCATTCTTTTAAGATTCACAATAATTATAGAAGTTGTAAGTCCCTTTCCTATGAAAGGGCATGGAGGGGATGGAAAAAAGAATGGAGGAGAGAGGGAGTAAAATCTTGCCTTATCTCTCACAACTCCTTACCTGCATAGAAGTTTAAGCTCCTTGAAGATTGGTACTTTCTCTTTGCCCACTGCCTCCTATAGTATTAGTAAAATCTTGGGTCTATAAAAACCCATTTGATATATTAAAATGTATTATTTTCAATATTACAAAAAGAGGAAAGTAAAGTGATACTTATGATGCATCTATGTGCCAGACACTAAATAGATTTTCTCATATAATCTCTATAATGACCTTTCAGGGGGCATTTCTTATTCTCCTCTTCTTACAGATGAGGTAATGGAGCTTAGAAAAGTTAAGCCATTTCCCCAGGTCCCACCATGAGTAGGTGACAAAATTCTGGGTTGTTCAGATCTGTTTAACAGACCCCAAGCTTGGTCTTGAGTGGTGGGGAAGTAATTTTGACCATCGGCAAAATTAAATTTTACTTAATTGAATTTATTCTGAGTTTAGAATAAATGTAGGCCCCTCTTTTTCAGTCAAAATATCTATTTAGCCTTCGAGGAAAAAATTTGCTAAAAAATTTCTTATATTCTCTTGATATCAAGTAATTCTTCAAGAACTGCATTTAGGAAAAGCATATATATATATATATATATATATATATATACCTTGAAATATAGATTTAAAAATGAAACAATTTGGGGAAGCCTGGGTAGTTCAGCTGGTTAGGCTGCTGACTTCAGCTCAGGTCATGATCTCACAGTTCGTGGGTGCGAGCCATGCATCAGGCTCTGTACTGACAGTTCAGAGCCTGGAGCCTGCTTCTGATTCTGTGTCTCCCTCTCTCTGACCCTCCCCTGCTTATGCTCTGTGTCTCTCTCAAAAAAAGCACATTAAAAATTTTTTTAAAATTAAACGATTTGGGTCATAACTTGATTACATTTTATTTTAGAGGATGTAAAGGGACTCCCAAATGTGTGTCTCCCCACTTTTTGCTTCTTAGACATCTAATAGATGAGTAGAGTTGTTTGTTGAGTTTCTCTAAGATGGTTTTCAAGCATTCTTTTGTGTCTCCCTCTCTTAGGCTCTTTATCAAAGCTAGTTTACTTTAGCCAAGTCCTTATTTCCCAAGGGACATCATTTTCTCTCCCACTGCTGCTGTGGATTACTTAGGAAAAATGTGTTTGAACAAGGACCCAGGCTCTTTCTACTTGAGCATTTGAGCCCCTGTGTTGTGTAGGACCATTCACATCCTTCCAGGCTTCAAACTTTGTGGAATCTTCATGAAAAATTGAAATGCAGTGACATAAATCCTAAGAAGGTCTGTTTGCTTTAGGTCAGATATTGAACTTCTGATATGTGGCCATTAAGGTGAGTGGAAGTAAACATCCTCTTTAACTATCCAGGATAAGAAAGTTCACAATAATTTCTTTTGTTCCTTATCTCTGTTTTTCAGTAGTGTCACCAAATGGGAGTTGCTGGCATGCAGCCATTTCCCCTGTTATGTATTCATTGGCAGATCCATGTCAGTTGATTTTCGGTCTAGCTTTCTTGGTGTTCCGTGGTGACAGGATACCATGTGGTAACTTATTTCATCAATAGATTGTTTTCATTTAATAGACTTTAAGTGTAACAGAAGCTGGACTCAAAAACCTACTTGGAACTGATTTTAGTGTATTCCCCCTCCTTTCTTCTCTTAGTAGTGACCTTGTCATCAGAGCTGTAATCTACTGTGAAAATCGTGATCCTGAGTTAAGAGATGGTCTCATAGGCTTGGTTTACCACATTATTTACCCAGTACATTTTGTTAGACATTTTCCAAAAGCACATTGCTTCTAATTGTAAAGCATTCGGTCAGATCTAAGTATATTATTGGTAAGGTACCTTTAAGTTTTAGAGAGAAACTATTTAGTTTTGACAAATATTGACCTCACTATTCCAGGTTGGCTCGTTTGTAAAACTGGTGGCAACAGCTATAGATTAGAGGAACAGTACAAATAATTAGAAGCACCACGTACAGCAAGTCCTGTATTTAGACTTGACATCATATGATGACCCAGGGAGAGATTTTACATAAGCCTTATCAAGACCTGCTTGAAAGTCTCTTTGACGTGGCGGTAATTAGACAAACTTCTGGTGATAACAGGACATTTTGCTGCTAAAGGCATGTAGTATGCTTCACATTAGCACGAACAACTGACTTAGAGAAATAAACGTGTGGCTGTTGAGTACACAATCTGATAAACCTTCAAATAAGACCATTCCTTCTCTAGGTAAAATGTGTTGTTAATCAATGTAATTGTTCTGATAAATGCATTTCACTACATAATTACGTTTACTTATTCTTCCATACTCTCTCTTTACAGTTTTATTAGATACATTAATTCTCTAGATCTCCGCTGCACACATACCATGTGAACGGCAGTATGCCAAGAGCTGTGCATAGAAAAATATGTTAGATACAGTTGTGTCTTTGAGGCCTTTAATCTAGTTTGGGAGAAAGATAACAATATATTATGATAAATACCAAACTTCAGTTACATTTAAGGTGATATGCAAATATTAGGAAACCTCTAACTCCCATAGGCAAACTAACCTAGATAGATTTTTCAAAAACAATTTATTTAATTTTTGAGAGAGGCATGAGCCGGGGAGGGGCAGAGAAAGAGGAAGACACAGAATCCAAAGCAGGCTCAAGGCTCTGAGCTGTCAGCACAAAGCCTATTGTGGAGTTTGAACTCACGAGCCATGAGATCATGACCTGAGCTGAAATTGGACCTGAACCGACGGAGCCACCCAGGCATCCCACAGGTAGATTTTTCAAAGGATACCTGCTACCTTCATCCCACCCATAATTCCCACATCTACCCTCACATGAGGGGTAAGTCAAAATTTTCCAAAGACGGCCTTCTCCATTGCAATATATGAGAACATCCCTTCTACTTCACTCCTCAGGATCTTGAAGGTAGTAGTAGATTTCAGGTACACCTAAAAAAATTTTTAATCCAGATGTTTCTGCATTCTTCATCGAAAACAGAACTCTTTTTTTTCTTTTTAAAAACCGTTAGTTTGGTATCTTGGCGTGTGCGAGCTGTGGGATGTTGTGCCGCGAGCGGGTGGTGGGAGAGGGAGAGGTGGAGGAGAGTTCCCAGGATCCCCGCAGGCTTCGTTCCAGACGTTTTCCTCTTTCATGATGTTTTTACAACCGAGATCTTTGTCATTGTATTTGGGGAATTCAGGGCATGAGTCTGGGAAACTGTTAAGAACCTGCTCATCTATTTTTGCCAAGACTTTCTGTTCGGTTCTCCAGGCCTCCGTATTGTTTTCACTGATGGTCTGTGGTTAATTCCTAAGAAAGCCAAATGTAAGCGTACCCAAAACCAACCAAACAAGCCTAAGTCCTAAAATTAAACCTAACGGCATAATGATGATGGTTCTACTTAAGCAAATACTTACTAAGGACAAAAAAATGGGTAAACCAAACCACTCCAAGTATCCGAGGGACAACAGGACACTAGAGTGTTGCTTGTGGGACATCTGTTGAGTGTGTCAACCCCACTAGTCATACATTCCCTCCTGACCGCAGGAAGTTACTCCCCTGATTTTGAGAAGAGCTAAAGGAAGATTGTTTTTTTGAATAACCTTTAGAATTATAAAGGCAATTCAGTGGGTTAATATAATTGGTTCTTTTCAAGGAGTCCTATCTGTTTATAATTTGATACAGAAGGGTTTTATAATGCAAATCTCAAATATCATGGAACATTTCATATGAAATATCAATGCTACATTTAAAAATTCTGAGGTGCTGATTTGCTTCCAGAAACACCTTTAAAAAATAGCCTTATCAAGGTATATTTTACAAACAAAATTTCTGCCCATTTTAAGTATACAATTGAATAATTTTTAGTACACTTATAGGATTGTGCAACCATCACCACAATCCAGTTTTAGTACATTTCTGTCACCTCCAAAAGTTCCCTTGTGTCTATTATTTATAGGAAGAACCCACTCCTGCTCTCAATTCTAGGCAGCTACTGATGTACTTTCTGTCTCTCTAAATTTGCCTTTCCTGTACCTGTCATATAAATGGAATCCTACAATGTGTAGTCTTCCATGCCTACCTTCTTTAACATAGTATAATGTTTTGGGAGTCATCCATATTATAGATAACATGTATTGGTAGTTCATTTTTGCTTTATAGTATTCCATTTAATGGAGTTCTGCATGTATCGAATTTCATGTAAGGGATGTATACACATTTTTTAATTGAGGTATAACTGACACATTTTGTTACTTTTTCCAATTCTTAGTGTCTCTCCCTTCATTCATAGAAACACTACAGTGGCTCCTTAATGGCAGGACAATAAAACAAAAAAACCCTGAGGGTCTCACTTACTGGCTGCTTGCATTCTTGGAAAGATTAGGATTTATAAATCCTATTATAATAGCTAAGCAGAAATTAGTTATCTGTGACCTCCCCCCCCCCGCCCCCAGCTTTGAATCCTTGAATCATGGAGACAACAAATCTCTTCGAATCCCATGCTTAAAACTTGTGCAAATATATACATATATATATATATATATATATATGTATATGTATACACACACATACATATATATTTTAGAGAGACTATGGCTATAATCAGATTCTCAAATGGTCTGTTAACCTAAAACAACTCAAGATCCAATATTAGTGTTCTAATTGATTCCATCCTTGACCTATATTCCTTCTTACTTTATATAATCATCTTTGGAAAACATTTACTTTCATGACTTCGTGAGTTCAACAACCAGCAGATAGACTACTGCCTGGATAGAAACCGATTTTTCTCCTCTAAATTATGGCAGTTCTAAGTGTATTTTGAAGTACAAGGAAGCCCTCCTTTTCTAAGCATAACCTAGAAGTTTGTGTTCCTCATCTTGTATTCCTTATTTACCTTATCACTCTATCTTCTACCTTAACTTTTCTCACCACAGAAAGATAGGTGAGCTGGAAATTTGTCTTGACATTTTTTCTTCTGGAACTCTATCATTTTTTATCATTTACATCTGTCCTACTGAGGCTGGAAACCACTGCACCTTCCCCCCGCACTTGCCCACATGCATTTATAGTAAATAATCCCATTATGTTTTTAAAAAATATAATTCTAGAATAGTTAACATTGTATTAGTTTCAGGTATATAGTGTAGTGATTCAGTAATTCTGTACCTTACTCAGTGCTCATCACAATAAGTGCACTCTTAATCTCCTTCACTTATTTCATCCCTCCCTTCACACCTGGTAAACACCTGGTTCTCTATGGTTGAATCTTTTTTGGTTTCTTTTTCTTTTCTTTTATTAAATCCAGATAAGTGAATCATATGGTATTTGTTTTTCTTACTTCTTTCACTCTACTCTGTACTTTATTCTGTTCTCTAGTTCCATTCGTATTGTTGAAATGTCAAGATTTCTTTGTGTATTTTGTAGCTGAATAATATTCAGAATCTGTTGGTCATCTTTATGTTATCTTTGGAGAAACGTCTGCTCAAATCTTTTGTCTATTTTTGTGTGTCTTGTATAAGTTCTTTATATATTTTGGATACTAACCCTTTATTGGATATGTCATTTGCAAATTATCTTCTCCCATTCGGTAGGTTTTCTTTTCTGTTGACTACTTGCCTTGTGTGCAGAAGCTTTTTATTCCCAATAGTTTAATATTTGCTTTTGTTTCCTTGCTTCAGGAGACCTATTTAGAAAAATGTTGCTATGGCTGATGTCAAGAAATTACTGTCTGTGCTCTCTTCTAGGATTTTTATGGTTTTGGGTCTCACATTTACATCTTTAATCCATTTCAAGGTTTTGGTGTGTGTGTGTGTGTGTGTGTGTGTGTGTGTGTGTGTGTGTACTATGTGAGAAAGTGTTCCAGTTTTATTGTTTTGCATGTAGCTGTCCAGTTTTCCCAACAGCAGTTGAAGAGACTTTTCACATTGCATATTCTTGCTTCCTTTGTCAAAGATGAATTAACTATGTAATTATGGGTTTACTTTGGGCTCTCTATTCTGTTCCATTCATCTATGTGTCTGTTTTTGTGCCAATGCCATACTGTTTTGATATCCTGAAGTCTGGGACTGTGATACCTCCAGTTTTGTTCTTTTTTTTTTTTTTCAAGTTCATTTATTTTGAAAGAGCAGGGAAGAGGCAGAGAGCACAGGAGAGAGAGAGAATCCCAAGTAGGTTCACTGCTCCTAGTGGGACTTCCAAACCACGAGATCATGACCTGAGACAAAACCAAAAGTCAGACGCTTAACCAGATGAGCCACCAGATGTCCCTGTTCTTCTTTTTCTAGATTACTTGGCTATCCGAGGTCTTTCGTGGTGCCATACAACTTTAGGATGCTTTGTTCTATGGAAAAATGCTGTTGGTATTTTGATGGAGATTGCATTAAATCTGTAGATTGCTTTCGGCACTATGGACATTTTAACAATATTGGTTTTTCCAACCCATGAGCATGAACTATTTTTCCATTTTTTTGTGTTGTCTTCAATTTCCATTCATCAGTGTTTTACAGTTTTCAGAGTACAGATTTTTCACCTCCTTGGTTAAGTTTATTCCTAGGTATTTTATGATTTTTTTGTGTAATTGTTAATAGGATTTTCTTAATTTCTCTTTCTGCTGCTTCATTATTAGTGTCTAGTAATGCAACAGATTTCTGTGTATTGATTTTGTATCCTATGACTTTATGAATTCCTTTATCAGGTCTAGTAGTTTTTGGTGGGGGTCTTTGAGGTATTTTATATATAGTATCATATCCTTTGCAAATAGTGAAAGTTTCACTTCTTCCTTAGCAATTCAGATGCCCTTTATTTCTTCTTCTGGTCTGATTGCTCTGGCTAGAACTTTCAATACTATGTTAAATAAAAGTGGTGAGAGTGGACATCCTTGTCTTGTTCCTGACCTTAGGGAAAAAAATCTGTTCCCTTATTGAGTGTGATGTTCTCTGTGGGGTTTATTATTTTGAGGGATGTTCACTCTAATCCTACTTTGTTGAGGTTTTTTTATCATGAATGGATGCCATATTTTGTCAAATGCTTTTTCTGCATCTGTTGAAGTGATCATATGGCATTTGTTCTTGTTAATGTGTCACGTTAATTCATTTGCAAATATTGAAACACCTTTGCATCCTGTGAATAAATCCCACTTGATTGTGATGAGTGGTTTTTTAAATATATTGTTGGATTTAATGTGCTCATGTTTTGTTAAGAATTTTTGTTGTTAGAGATTTTTGTATCTATGTTCATCAGAGATAGTGGACTATAGATTTTTTTTTTTTTTTTTTTAAGTATCTCTATCTGGTTTTGGTATCAGGGTCATGCCAGCCTCATAGAATAAATTTAAAAGGTCTCCTTCTATTTTCTGGAATACTTTGAGAAGAATAGATGTTAACTCTTATTTAAATATTTAGTAGAGTTCATCTGTGAAACTGTCTGGTCCTGGACTTTTGTTTATTGGGAGTTTTTTGATTACTGATTTAATTTCATTGCTAGTAATTGGTCTGTTCCAATTTTTTATTTTTTTCTTAAGTTTTTGGAGGTGATAGGTTTCCAGAAATTTACCCATTTCCCCCCTCTTTTCCCCAATTTAAATGACATCAATTTAAAATGCTCAGTTGGGTATTCTAGTGGAGAGATGAATGCCCATTTTCAGATAACACATTCACTGGTATTTTTCTTGGGTCTACCTGTATCTCTATCATTTTTCTCAATCCACAAAACTCTTAACTATGGATATTTTTCTTTAGGGATCCTTCCTGGAAAAAATGGTCTTGTGATGTGCCATTAGACAGGCACACTTTGCTTAGGGATCTTTAATGGTGAACTTGGAAAAGAATTACTTTCCATTTGATGATCTGGTACCTTCCTCAGAATACAGGAGAAAGTGGCCTTCAGTCCTATGAGTTTTCTGAGAAGCAGAAATGCCATGACTACTGACTCAGTCAACCAAAAAGCATTTCTGGAGCCCCTAAGTTTAACAGTTCTGTTCAGGGAATGTAAGAAAAACATTAAGGGGGGAAGAAACTAAGTCAGCATACACTTCGGCCATCTGTCTGCTATTACTGATGTCCATGTTAATCTTCAAGTTCTGACCTATTCCCCAAACTCTGGAGCCGACTGGACAGCTGCCTGCTGGACAGCTCCGTCTGCATGTTGTATAGAAGGAAGCGGATACGCTGCGTGCCTCAGTGAGCATCTTGTCTCTCCAAGGCGCTTCTCCTCCTGCATGCCGCTTCTTAGTGGAAATGACACCCAGATAGGCTCCCAGTTCCTTCCTGTCACTCTTTAACAACATCTAATGGTCGGTGTGAACAGTTAGTTGTACCTCGGGAACAGCTGACCTGGAAAATTCTTCCTCTCCTTCCCATGGCCCCTCCCTTATTTTAGGTCCTCCCCTCTTGCTTAGATTCTTGGAGGAATATTCCAACTGCTCTCCCCACTGCCAGACTCGCAGCCATCTGTCCATCCCCACCTTGTGCCGGTGTGATTCCTGCTTCAAAGCCCTTGCTGCCTCCTACTGCACAGGATAAAGCCTAAGTCCCTACCTACAGATGAGTCTTCTCAGTGTTTGCAGCATGTCGTCTTTGTGACTCATCTGTGCCACTCCTCGCCATGTGCTGAGCTCCAGCTAATCCAAACATCCCTCCTGTTTCCTAAATGCCACTCCTTTTTAAATATATCTGTGCTTTTCAGAAAGACAGAAACTAACCAAAACGCCTTTTCTTTTCCAGGGTTAGAATTCTCCCCATCCTCCCCCTTTATCCTGCCCTTTTTGTTTGCCAGACTACTTCTCATTCAAGTCCCTGTCCGGCTGTTCTCTGTTGTACCACCCCTGCTCCCATTCCTAGGAGAAGTGAGTTTCTTCTGTGTAGGTCTTTCCAGTTCCCTCTTCCCTGTGGATATGGTTTCTATCTCTGTCTCAGTCACCATGTGGGCTCCTGGAGGCCATGGCATTTTATATACCCAGTGCTTGACGTAAAGCCTGGCATAGGGTGGATTTTCGATAAATGAATAATGAAGTTTTTAAAGACTTCGATAACCTATACCTTGCCTTGTTCATTTTTACCAACAAGGAACTTGAGATCCAGTGGAATTTGGGGAATTGCATAATTTAAGGCAGATTCTGGAATAGAACCGAGGTGTTTTGGCCTAGTTGAATGCTCTTCTACACAGCATGGCAAAATTAATTTGACAGATTTCTAAGGAAAGAATCTTTAGTTTCAGTGACAAGATGTAACTCAGTAAGACAAGCAGGTTTATTGGTGGGAAAAAGAAAAATTTGTTATATTTCACAGTGGTTATCCTACTAATCTTTTAACTTTTGTATCCAAGGCAGAAAAGTATGAAGATGGTTGACAGTGAACAAGAAGGGTGCCTGGGTGGCTCAGTTGGTTGGTTAAATGTCCGACTTCAGCTCAGATCATGATCTTGCGGTTTGTGGGTTTGAGCCCTGCATCGGGTTCTGCACTGGTGGTGGGAGCCTGCTTGGGATTCTCTCTCTCCCCCTCTTTCTCTCTGTCTCTTCCCCACTTGCATGGGTATGAGTTCTCCAGCTCTTTCTCTCTCAAAATAAATAAACTCAAAAGGGAGCAAGAATTCCAGGCCTAGAGAATGATTCAAATGAAAAAATGACAGTACTTTGCCTAAACTCATCAGTTAGTGCTGGTTTGCTGAGAAAGATTCCTTCCCTTAAGCTCTAAAGTAAGTGAGTGTGGAAACTTCACAGATCCCCAGGGATCAGTGCTTGGCTGAGGGACTGGCAGTGAGAGGAACAGGAAAGCAGGATTTCTTTTGAAAGAGAGCCAAACACATGTTTCATTATTCTGGGTTCCCTGTTTGAGGCAAGTGACTTGATTGAAAATACTCAGTTTTGTTTATATTTTCATAAAAGTGTTGAATACGTAGAACTAAAAGTCTGGAAGGGAGAACCAGAATTATATTTTATTTTCAAAAGAAGATGCCCAGAGTTGGGGTGCACATTGTGGAGTGGAAAAGATAGAATTTAGACTATTTCATTTGTAGTTTCTTTACTCTGAATCAAAGGAACTTGGCAGTGAAATAATTACTCATTAGAATGTATTAACAGAATCTGTGTCTACCTCTCCGAACTAAATTGAGAAAGATATCAAGTTCCTGGGTGGCTCAGTCAATTAAGTGTCTGACTCTTGATTTCGGCTCAGGTCAGGATCCCAGGGTTTGTGAGTTCGAGTCCTCGCTGACAGTGTGGCGCATGCATGGGATTTTCCTCCTCTCTCTGCCCCTCTTCGCTTGCACTCCCTCACTCTGTCTCAAAATAAACTTAAAACACAGAGAAAGATACAAATTCTATGGCAGAAAGCAGAAATATAGACTGGATTGGAGAGGCAGATTTTAGGAATTGAAGATTAAAGCACACACACTTGGGAGAATGATGAATTTTAGCACCATTAGCATAGCTACTGATAGAGAAAAGAAGGGAATGGCAAATTTGTACTGGGGACCAGCTGCCACTCTGAGGAGGACAAGGAGGAGAAGGGAGCCATGGGAACCCATGCTGGGGCTGGAGGTGGTGGGAGGGACCAAGCAGAGACCCCAGAAGAGGGCAGAAGCAGGTCTGAGTTGCTTTGAGCTGAAAGAAGATCCACTAATCTGCGTCCAACAATGAAGAAGATGGGATTGGAAACAGTGGAGAGTGCATGCTTATAGGAGACTAGACACCTGGCATACTTTCTACTGGATGTTTAACAGAACTTTGAGGTAGAAGAATTAGGGTTAATTTTTTCAGTCTTCTTGACAGCTAACATTCTTCTAGATTTTCTAAGACTGTCACTAACCATGGAATTTCTAGGGCAACTTCTGGCTCCATCACTTCTCGGACAAACTGCTCTGAGCAGGTGGGATGCTTCCACCTCCATCTGTGTCCAATAAGCTCCCTGGGTTTGGGGACCACCTCTTTTTCAGTCATTTTACTCATTTCTATCACTGGCTTTGTTTCGCTCCCTTACTGCCCATCAGTCTCCTACTCACCTCTTTTCAGGGTCCAGAACTTTCCTCTTTTTTTTTTTTTTTCGTGCTCTCCACCTACAATCTAAATTTATTCACTTCATTTTCATCTCTTTAGGACCTTCTTTTCTACTTTTTAAGAGAGCAGTATTCCATCAGTTTGCGATGCCACCCATCCTAGAAAATGCTTTGTTTTTTGAAACCTGGTCGATTGGAACTAAGAGGGACTCTATATGATATGGGCTCAGCTATCATGAAGTTGTATCGGTGAGTCCCATGGGACCAGAATCTGGGGAAGTGTTGGAAGGAGAGGAGGCTGTACTGAACCATTTTTTAAAATGTGAAATTCTAATTAAGAATTGTAATGTGTGAAGGTTTTCTGGGTACCTTGCATGGAAAGTCCTAGTCAAATGCCAAATATTAGCATTCCTGTCATTATAGAGTCCCAGGGACCCAGAGAAGGGAGGCACTGAGGAATTTGCAACCGAATATCCTCCTCCAGGCCCTTTAGCACCTTCTAAAGATTTCATAAATCAGGGAATATGCAATGGTTTGCTGAAGGGATAAGTGTTTGAGAGGTGATGAAGTTTACTCAGAGAACTTAGAGTTCAGTTTTATTTGAACTAAAACTGTGAATGGACCTTCAGTGCTGAGGATCCTTCTGGGCCTGTTTAAATAGTCACTCCAATTCCCTTCTTGAGCAGTTTTGCATGTTAGCCAGTGAGTGCTACAAATGCTGATCTGTGCTGCACGGGGCCCCGTCCTGGGACAGAGCATGGTGCAGACGCCTTGCAACCCAATCCTCAGGCACCAGCTCCAGCACAAGTCTCCCCGAAGTTTTTCTTGACAACTCCTGGTCCTGCCCTTCTTTGAACTCGTGTGAGCTTTTTGGTGTTAAACTTGATTTAACTTTTCATGTATGTGTAGCAGGGTGGAGAATTTTGTTCACCAGAACTTCTGGGCCCCACTACTGTTTGGGGGAATGACCTTTCTGGTGGCTACCTTATGGGGTTGGTCATTCGTGAAGGGGGGGTATAAAGGGGCCCCAGGACAACTAGGGAGTAAGACCTGGAATGCAGTGTGGGGTGAAGGGAGCTCCCTGCTGAGAAAGAGTGGGGAGGATGTAAGTGGCTTCTCTTACCGTCGGCTTTTGGGGAAGAGAAACAAGTGGATACCTAAAAATATTCAGGGATGCGTGTGGTTTTTGGTGAGGTACTACTCCATAAAAACCCATAGTCACTATCTAGCTTAGTCTTAGAGTTGCTGTAGTCTTCCTCTGTGATTTGTTGTTCATGTCTACATTCGTTACCTATTTATTGAGCAACTTTTATGAGCCAGGTGCTGTTCTAGGTCCGGAGATTTGGCCAATAAGACTGATATTCTGGTGGGGAGATAGACAATAAAAAGTAGAGACAAAGAAGATAATGTCAAATATTAGATCTATGAAGAAAATAGAACAGGGGAATTTGGAAAGTGATTTTTGTCCAGGTTTTATGTGGGTTTCCCACGTGTGGCTTATTCTCCCAAAGTAGATGTGAACTGCACATCTTGATCTTCTCCATTATTCTCACAAAGTTCCTTCTGCCTTTGTAGATAGTCAATATTTCAAATATAGAATAGAGTTCTAATGGGACAACTGTGTTTTTATTACAACATTGACTCTATTCCCTATGGTGTCCTTTTCATCTCTGTGACTTATTTTGCAGCTGGAAATTTGTGTCTCTTAATCATCTTTATTTCATTCATCCCTCACTTACCTCCCATCTGGCAACAACCATTTTGTCCTCTGTATTGAAGAGTCTGTTTTTTGGCTTATACTTAAATTCATTTGTTTTGTCTTTCAGATTCTACATACAAGCGAAATCATATGGTATTTGTCTTTCTCTGACTTCTTTCATTTAGCATAATACCCTCTCAGTCCATCTACAGTGTTGCAAATGGCAAGATCTCCTTGTTATATTCCCTTGTGTGTATACATATACGTGTGTGTGTGTATCAGTCCTTCTATATCACATCTTTGTCCACTGTTGGTGGACACTTAGGTTGCTTCCATATCTTGGCTATTGTAAATAATGCTTCAATAAACCTAGGGATGCATCAATTTTTGAATTCCTATTTTTGTTTGAGAAAATATTAGTAGTAGAATTACCAGATAACCTGGTGGTTCTATTTTTTTAGAAGCCTTTTTGAGGAGCCTCCATACTGCTTTCCACAGGGGCCACACCAACCTTTCTTCCTACCAACAGTGCACAAGGGTTCCCTTTTCTCCACACCCACACCAACACTTTTTATTTCTTGTCTTTTTGACTCTAGCCATTCTGACAGGTATAATTTAATTGCAGTTTTGATTTGTGTTTCTCTGATTCGTAATGTTGAACATCTCTTCATGTGTCTATTGGCCATCTATAAGTCTTTGGAAAAATGTCTTAAGGTCTTCTGTCCATTTTTGAGTCGGTTGTTTTTGATAGCTACGTACAAATGAATGAGACTGGACCACTTTCTTACACCATACACAAAAATAAATGTATAATGGATTGAAGACCTAAATGTAAGACCTGAAGCCCTAAAACTCCTGGAAGAAAACTTAGGCAATAATTTCTTGACATCGGCCTGAGCAACATTTTTCTAGATAGGTCTCCTTGAGGAAGAGAAATAAGAATGAAAATAAACTAGTGAGACTATGCCAAAATAAGAAGCTTTTGCACAGTGAAGGAAACCATCAAGATGGAAAGGGAGCCTACTAAATTGGAGCAGAGATGTGCAAATGTTACAATTGATAAGGGGTTAATACCCAAAATATATAAGGAATTTATACAATTTATCTGAGGGGTTTATTATGTTAATCTAAGACATTTGGTTCTGTTGGATTTCTTAAACTTTGTTGGGTGACTTAGGTACCTTGAAACCCTTGGGTACCTGCTCAGAATAATAACTTTATTTATTAAAAAAATTTTTTTTAATGTTTCATTTATTTTTGATACAGAGAGAGACAGAGCATGGGGGGGGGCGGGCAGAGAGAGAAGGAGACACAGAACCGGAAGCAGGCTCCAGGCTCTGAGCTAGCTGTCAGCACAGAGCCTGACATGGGGCTTGAACCCAGGAACATGAAATCATGACCTGAGCCGAAGTCAGAGGCTTAACCGACTGAGCCATCCAGGCGCCCAGAATAATAACTTTAAAATATTCACAAAACAAAATCCATAGAATTTCAGTGGAAACTAAATCATTGCAGCCCATTGTTCTCTGATTCCCAGCTGGTAGTCACGGAGAGACCGTGTAAGTATTCCTCATCACCAGTACTGTGAAGGGACCACTAGGCTTTGGATGCTACAGCTCTCCTTATTTCTGCAATCCCGAGAAGACGAGCACAGTGACTAAAGAAAACTACTTCTGACATTCAGGGGAAAGGACTACCAACAGTTCTTTTGGATTTGCCTATCAGGTGAAGTTGTATAAGAGTCATGTAGCAAGAGAGACAGTGGTTCAGAAAATTAATGCCAATTCACTGGTCTGGTACTCTCTGAGTCCGGTCCACGGAGAGTGCTAGGTTAGAGCATGAGGCACACACCTGGAAGGGTAATCACCTTATTGGAAAGTTACAGTGACACAGTTGGGAAGGAAGGAAGCCATGAGGCAGCCTGGAGCTTGCCTGGAGCTCGTCCACAGAGCCCACCTCGAGGGGCCAATGCTGCCCAAGGACACAGGTGAGCAGGAAGTACAGATGAGGACTCAGCAGAGGAGCAAGGGTTCATTACACGGTTCCACAGGCGGCAGTGAAAGATAGAAGAGTTTGATCTCTAGGCTTTCCTGGAAGCCCAGTTTTAGGGGAATTCCCTGTGCGATCACAGATCATTCAGAAACCAGTCTAGTTTTTTCCATAAAGGTAAGCTATTGAATAGGGTTTCCTCTTCGGATTTAACTCGGGTGACTCAACAATGTATAGGATAGCAACAAAGCCACATGCCTTGAGGCTTCTAATTCTCAGAAAGCAGTAAGAGCTGGTGGCGGATTGCCTGGCACTGTCTACACTGCTTTTACCATCCTTTTCTAGTCCCATGTGGCCTGTCTTTAACCGGATTTGCCCCCACAATAACCTCATACTCTGCATTTCCAAGGCTGGTCTGATCATCTACTTTTCCTTTGTTGCTCTATGATAACATTCTTTTCTAAGCTACACTAACTGAGAAACAATGGAGCTGTTAAACCTTCTCTTCATGCTTTGCCATAACGCAGTACACAGTACAAACCCAACACTTCATACACTTAAAATAGCTCATATCTTCTTTATTTAAGAGTGGCAGCTCGCTCTCTCTCTCTCTCTCTCTCTCTTTTTTTAAGATTGTTTATTTTGAAAGAGTGAGACAGAGCCTAAGTGGGGGAGGGAAGGAGAGGAGAGACAGAATCCCAAGCAGGCTCCACACTATCAATATAGAGCCCTACATGGGGCTCAAACTCACGAACTGTGAGATCAGGACCTGAGCTGAGATCAGTGAGAACATGACTTGAGCCAAGATCAAGGGTCATTTAACTGACTACATCCCCCAGGTGCCCCTAAGAGCAGAAGCTCTTAAGAAGGATATGAGCTCATTTCTAGATTTCTACCTAAGTCTTATAACTGAAGTTCTATTTTTTTTTTTGCATCTTCTATGTTTCTTTCATTATAATTCTTTATATGTTTCTTGTGCCTGACCCTCACACTGTCCCCTTTGGAGAACAAATACTATTCCGATGATGCTTAAGATTGTTTTTTCCCCGTTGGTTACAGGTCATAGTCCTATTCTTTGCATGCTTGATAATTTTTGACTAAGTGCCAAATATTGTGAATTTTATAATGTTGGGTGCTAGTTTTATTTTTTTTTGTACTTCAACTATTTCTGGGTGTTGCTCTGGGGTGCAATTAAGTTGGTTGGCATCAGTTTGATCCTTTTGAGGCTTGCTTTTAAGCATTCTTAGGCAGGTCCTGAGTGGCCTTTGGTCTGTGTCTAATTTGGCAGCACTACTAAGGCAAAGCCTTTCTGTATTCTCCTCAAAGCTCCTTGTATCATACATGAGGTCTTTCTAGTCTGGCTGGTGGGGGTAGGAACTCTTCCGAGTCCTGTGTGAGCTCTGGGAATTCTTCCTCCTTCTTTAGGTGGTTCATTCTCTGGCTTCAGTGGTTTCCTTGCATGCTGTTCAGTACTCAAAGGCGCACAGGAGCCCTCTGTAGACTTCTGAGCTGGCTCTGTGTTCCTCTCCTCTGTGTACTCTGCCCCTCTAAGTCTAGTTCCCATGACTTTCAACTCTGTCATCTACTCAGGGAGACTGTCAAGCTTGATTTGTGTTCCCTCTCTTGGTTGCACTGGAAAACTCTACACTTGAGACAGGAGTGAGCTGGGTCACTTGTGGGCCTTATCCTGCTGGCCTTCTCTCAAAGACCCCTTGTCCTATAGTCTGAAGTCTGAAAAGTGTTTCATAGATTTTTGTCTGCTTTACCCCCCCACCCCCCGCCCCCCTTTCTGTAAGTAGAGCAGGTGGGAAAATCCAGATCCTGTTACTGTCATGACTAGATGACCAGAAGTGGATCACCAATATCTCCATGATCAAGCCACATTTTACCTGGCTCTCCTTATCTCCTACTATTTTTCAGTTTGAATTATCTTTTAGTTGATTATTCACGCATAACATGATCAATCTTCCACATCTTTGGGTTCTTAAAAAAGTGTCCATCTTGGGGCACCTGGGCAGCACAGTTGGTTAAGCATCTAACTCTTGATCTTGGCTCAGGTCATTATCTCACAGTTGGTGAGTTCAAGCCCTGCATTGGGCTCTGCACTGATGTTGTGGAGCTTGCTCTAGAGTCTGTCTCCTTCTCTCTGACCCTCTCTCACTTGTGAGCGCTCTCTCTAAAATAAATAAACTTAAAAAAATTAGAAAAAGTGTCAGTCTTTTTTGTCTTACATATATTATAGTCTACCATATACACAAGTGTTCTACAAATTCTAGACATAGTAGTATTCATACTTGAAAAAGCATATATGCCCTTTATATATAAAAATTTTTAAATTTATTTTTGAGGGGGAGGAGAGGCAAAGAGTGAGGATGACAGAGGATCCGAAGTAGGCTCTGTGCTGACAGCAAATGTGGGACTAAAACTCATGAACTTTGAGATCATGACCTGAGCCAGAGTCAGACACTTAACTGACTGAGCTGCCCAGGTGGCCAAGCATATTTTCCTTTAAAATATAGCATGGAGATGCCTGGATGGCTCAGCTGGTTAAGCATCCGACTTCAGCTCAAGTCATGATCTCATGGGTTGTGATTTCAAGCCCCGTTTTGGGCTCTGTACTGACAGCTCAGAGCGTGGAGCCTGCTTCAGATTCTGTGTCTCCTTCTCTCTCTCTCTGCCTCACCCCTGCTGCACTCTGTCTCTCAAAAATGAATAAACATTAAACAAAAATCAAAATGTAGCATGAAACTAACTTGGCCTCTTCACTTGGTAACGTGAATGATAGATGTTGAGTGAAAACAAAGCTGCTACACAATTCTCTTCAGTATTCACCTACCATCTCCCGCATCCCACCTACTTCCTCCTTTAGCAATAGATGCTTGCTAAATATACCAACTTGAGGGGCAAAGGGAATGATCGTAGATGCCCTTTTGGCCTTCTGAGTATTTGAAATGTGGGTACCTTCCGGTATTAATGGTGATTAGAACTTCAAGTTTCTTGGGATGTTGAATTCTCCATAACTCACAGTAAGTTGTATTATAAGACTTAAGATCCATTCTTATTTCTACAGTTAACGGGGGCTTATGGTGATAATGATCCAATCTCTGAGGTTTACATTTCCAGACTCAAGGAGAATTCTCTTAAAGTACAGATAAATGAAGCAGATTTAGTTTTTGCATGTTCAGACACACACTGGGGGAAAGATCTATTTAAGAACAATGAAAAATAACTTTTTGTAAAGTTCTGAATCTTCTTTGCATGAATCATAACTGAGATATCTTAATGTAATTCTTTAGTTGACCAGAATTAAAAAAAATTTTATGGTATATAAATCCTTGTGTGTTAAAATAGGTGGAATTATAACTTAACAAGCAACCATAAAATGTTCTTGAAATAAGTAGGTCATATTCAAACAGGAGAATAAGGAATTTTTGAAGTAGAAAAAACATGATGAAATGACATGAAAACTATCTCTCCACCAGTACTTAACCATTTTTGACTGTTGACAATAAAGTTTCAAGACCATTTGTCTTAATTTTGAGTGCAGGTGGAATGTTATTTTCCTGCTTCCAAATGAAATATAGAGGTGGCTCATGACTTTTGGGTCACTTTATCAGTAATACAAACCCTTCTAGACAATTTTAATTACTAAAAATCCAGGTTGAGAAATGTCTAGTCACATGCAGTGGGATTAGAGGGTATGGTGACCTCGTTCTCTGTTTCTCTGTCTAGTGCCTTTACTCCTCCTCCTTGGTCATTGGGATGACTTCTGTAGTGTTAATTAGTGAGGGAGGGGTGAAGAAGAGCTAGAAAGGGCAATCTTTTTGGAATGTCTTTGACATGACAAAAGCTTACCTTGACCATGGCAGATCTCATGATGCTTGGGCTCTTTGAGGACCTCCCCCCTTTCCCCATTGCCACACTGGGTCTTATTCATGAGTTTCATTGATGTGGATGAATGCATCTTCTGTCACGATCACCTAGGGTTCAGTTATCATTGTCTGAGAATTCTAGCAGTTCCTCCAGTAGCTTTCTGCTGCTGTGTTTTTTGCCCATCCAGGAAGTTCTCTTATGCAGGATCTAAGATGGCTTTGCCACTTGCTTGCTCATGACCCACATTTAGTATATGAAAAATATACATTTGAGACTCTCCATAGGAATGATGCTATTTTTGACATGAGGGCTTGTACTCTGCTGCCCTAGTCAACCTCTTGTCCTTTAAGTTTACTCAGTTGAGTCAGACACACCAGTCTGCTCTTTCCCTCAAACTTCAGCGGACACATATCATGCTCTCTGAATGGTCTTCTCAAAGTCCTATAGTTAGGCCTGAGGTCAGAAGACCATACCATTATCCAGTTCCATTCTCAAAATGGGGGTGGATCAAAATTAACTATAATGATGTCTAAAGAAATTCTCCCTCTAATTTCCAATTCCTTCCAGTTCTTCAATTTTAACCTTTTTATACTTTATAGTCGGCTTGAAGGATCAAGGTCACAACCAGTTTTTTAGCCATTTACTTTGGTAATTCTGATATGGGATTATATTTTTGAATGTCGAAATAGTTGGCTTCATATAGTATGTGCCCTCAGCTGAAATGGAGACTGAAATAGTTCCATGGTAAAACTCTTTTACATTTATATTTTAAGATGTCCAGACCACAAAAAGAAAGATATCCCTCCAAGGAGCCCTTAAGAAATGATATTATGTTATTTAGTTTTACATCTTTAATGTGTATAAGAGCAAATTTTATGTGTTTTTAAAAGTTTATTTTCCGATTAATTTAGGTAGTTTTATGCTTCATTCCAAGAATGACATATAAACGTATATGCTGGCCTTTTAGGAAGTAAGGTCAGGGGAATAATTAATTTGTTTTTTTCCAGAAAATTTCAATGTTGGTATAGTAGTCAAAGGTAGAAACAATGGAGAAGAATACACCTAAACATACGGAGTTCCTTCTAAAGGAGCCATACATGAAGGACTCCTGTCTCCTGGGGAGCATAAGTTATTGCTCTTGAGTTCTCTTTCCCATAAATGTGGACACAAACTTCTTCATACCTTCTTAATTCTCCGTATCTGGCCCTCTTTCGAACATAAAAAGGTGTTCCATCTTGCATGAAAACCACCATTCTCTGTGGCCTAAGTCATGTCGGAATTCAGCAGTGAGTCAGCAGGTGACCACCAGGGGGCAGCTGTGTATAGCTTTTGGGTTTAATTCTTTAGGCACTGGGGAATTATGGAAGGTTTCAGAGCAGGGGAGTGACCTCTTGAAAGTGTGTGCTGGGAAGGTTAGGTTAGTTTGATAGGGTGAAGGGGAAAGAAATGTTCTAGGAAGTCTGGTCCAGGACTACCACTGTAATATGAAGCCAAGAATGGCAGCAATGGCATCAAGGTAGAGACTAGGAATAGAAGAAGTTCCAGAATGTTCATTCTTCTTTTGATTGGAGTATGTGAGCCGAGGAGAGGGGCTCTTAAGCGCCGAGAGAGAGAGTCTCAAGTGGACTCCACACTAGTGCAGAACCTGACACAAGACTCAATCCCATGACCCTGGGACCATGATCTGAGCCAAAATCAAGGGTTGGACACTTGACCGATTGAGCAACCCAGGCACCCCTGGGATGTCCATTCTTAATTAAACTCCAGACCACATGTCTAAGTGGATATGGAGAAAGAAAATGGAAAGCAAATATTCTGCTTGGAGAATGTTAATTCCAAAAATCAAAATAAAGCTACTTAGCTACATCCCCCCCCTTATTTATAATCCATTTCATTTTAATAAATTTTTAAAATTGAGTCTATTCTAAACATTTCCATCTATTAAAAGAAGCTTTTTGGAATATTAGACATTTCAGTTCCTGATAGTTTCTGTAGATTTTGGAAGGAGGAGTTGTCAGTTGGCTTCTTTTCTTGAAAGAAAAAGGAATTAGAGTAAAGTGAACAATGTGCCTCCTCCTTTTTTGTTACATAGCCTTTTTTCCCCCCTCCATTAAAATGGTAGGTGTTTGGAGAAGGAAGGCCCCGACTCTACCTCCCTGAACGAAGGGCAAGCCAGTGGAAAATTGTGTTGAGGGAAGATTACCTCAGAAGAACTTTGCGTTAGTATGCATGTCCACATTACGTCCTGAAGCATATAACCTCACCTTATTAATGGGTATTAAGTGGAAAAATTTCCTCCAAATATAAATCCCTGCCAAATGTATTTGAGAAGGAAGGTCCTAATGTAGTGCATATGTTATGTGTATTATATGCTGTATTCTTATAGTAAAGGAAGCTAGAGAAAAAATGTTATCAAAATCATAAGGAGAGAATACATTTACAGTACTGTACTTAAAAAAAAAATACATGTACAAGTGGACCCGTGGTGTTCAAACCTGTGTTAGTCAAGTGTCAACTGTACTCCCCCTGTTTGGTGGGATTGAAAATGGAAAAGACAAACCACTACAATAAATGCAATGAAGTTTTGAGATTTTGCCACTGGAGAATCTGCATCAGTAGTTTAGATATAGAATTCTATGACTGTGTCAGGCCAAACCTTCTAAATTATGTACTTAATTTCAGCAAACAGGCCCTGAGGCAAAGTTTCTCAAAGGCTATGTGTTCCTCGTTTCTCTTTTACTGCTCCCGGGAATTTTGGGGAACTCCTGATCCAGGTCTTTGCCACATTGGGCTATTGCACATTTTAGGTCTCTTGAGGTCACTCACAGATGGCCCTTACTAAGTCCTTGGGCTGTCTAGATTGCCTCAAAAGGCACCGCAGTACCTTAAAGGTGTTTGTCACTTATGACTCATCCCAGGACAGAGATGCCTTTTCCTTTTCATAGCTTCAGAATACATTCAGAGACTGGTTATCCTTCACCTACCCAGTGCTACTACCACTGACAAGCCGCCGTAACATCTTAGCTGGATTTCTGGAAAGGCCTTTTAACCAGTAACCAGGCATCTGCCATCGCTCCCCCTACAGTCTGCTTTTCAACGTTGCAGCTAGTAATCCTGACGGTCCACTCATGTCCCTCCTTAGCTGAAAATTCAGCAGTGGCTCCTAATTTCACTCTTAATCAAATGCAGAGTCCTTACAAAGACGTAAAGTTCTCTGCCACTTCATCTCCTGTGTCTCATGCTTCACTCACTGCACTTTACTCACACTTCCCTAGAATACTCCAGACATGGCAAAATACCTTAGTTCTTTCAAGTCCTCTGGAGATTTAGGAGAAAATGAGGCCAACCCTAACTGCCCTGTGTTTCTTTTTTCTTTTCTTTTCTTTCTTTTTTTTTTTTAACAGTTTATTGTCAGGCTGGTTTCCATATAACACCCAGTGCTCTTTCCCACAAGTGCCCTCCTCCATGCCCATCACCCCCCTCCCCTCTCCCCTTCCCCCTTCAGCCCTCAGTTTGTTTTCAGTATTCAGGAGTCTCTTCCCACCACCCATGATTCCTTTACCTTGTTCCACCCCAACCCCCCCCCCCCAAGGACTTCTATATATAATTCTAATGTATTATGTAATTTTTTATGTTTTCGTTTTAAAATCTGTTCTCTTTCCATCTACTGGAATATGAGCTCCATGAAGGCAAGGATCTTTATCTGTTTTATTCACTAATGTTTTGTGTCTGCCTGAAATGGTGGCCCGA
Organism: Suricata suricatta; assembly: GCF_006229205.1. NCBI lineage: Eukaryota > Metazoa > Chordata > Mammalia > Carnivora > Herpestidae > Suricata > Suricata suricatta. The sequence continues at coordinate 27,168,691 of NC_043703.1, read as the reverse complement.
ACAGTGCCTAGAAAAGAACAATAGGTAGTCACTAATGAAAGAACACACAGTCCCTTTCTTTGTGAAAGTGGCGTAGGGTCTAAGAATTGGATGTAGGTATGGATCTCTTATGATCTTGAGATTACATAGGAGAATGTCCTTGTTTGTAGGAAATAAGCAGTAATGTATTTGAGGGTCCTGCGGCCTCCATGAACAAATTCCTTGTAAATCATTTAAAAAATGACTCATGTAATTAGACTTATACAGAAATTAGAAGGTTAAGTAACAACTAGTTAATCACCTAATTTCACAGCTATCTGAAGTGGCAATCGTTATATAGCAGCTTATCTAATTACATGAAATAGAAGTTGGGGTTTTGATTTTTTACTTTGCTTTTCTGTTTGGAGTGTAATTGTAACTACTGTAGTGTAAATGATGGAAAATAATTGCATATGTTAAAAAATAAATAAACAGAAAAATAAATAAAGCATTAAAAATTTAAAAAAATAATAAAATAAAGAAATCATTCCAGGTGATTTTGAAAAAAAAATATGGAATGCTTCACACAAAAAATGACTCATACATTTTTTTGCAACATTTCAATAAGTTGAGATCATTTCAAAATAGCACTTTAGAAAGTGGGTTTTTGTGAAATGATGTGGGGGTAAAGCCGGCTGGAGTGCAGGGAAGGAAAGACGCCACACTGTCTTGCTAATTCTTATTTTACCACCCACTTCTTGGGGCGGGGAGTGTTTGCTAGAGCTGCTTAGATTCAGGGCTTTCTGTTCTACCGCTCTGGCTTCCCCTTCCTGTGGCACACAGGACCCCAGGAGGCCCGGCCAGTGCAGGGTCACGCACAGTAACCCCTTGTGCCAGAATCGGTGCTTTTGTACTTCTCCCCACCGTGATGTTAAGTCTGAGCCACTCTGATTGTTTTAGGTCCCTGGTTGCTCTCTGCCTTCCACCAAGATTCTGCATCTACCATATATGCTGGGAAACGCCAGGTGTTCGCCTCTTCCTTCTGGTCCCTGCACCCTAAAATGCTTCCCTCCTCCTGCCAGATATCCACAGAACTCAATGCCTACCTTTCATGTCTTAGGCTGTCTTCTATTTAGAATTAGTTCCTCCCCTTCCTCACAAATACATGGTCTCATTCACCTGCTTATTTTCTTTCTCCTGAAGGGAATGTAAGGTCTAAGAAAGCAGAGGGATTTTTAAAATGGATGTTATTTTGTTACTGATTTAAGCTCAAGTTATAGAACAGGACTCAACACACCCCAGGCACTTGGTAAATATTCTGTAGATAAATTAAACAAATGCATTCACTCTTGTGGATAGGATTCAATGAGTTGCGTTTGGGATTGACCCCACACTGTGGCATTCTGAATCTCTGTTCCAACCTGGCCAGAAACCCTGTTCCATTTAATAAATGGGGGAGCATCTGTTTTCCAAAATAGCAATATTCTATTCAGCTCCAGCAAGGAGTGGGAGATTGTCTGGAGTAGGTGATTCCCACAGAAAAATTTTAATTTTTCTTTAAGTGTTCAGTACTGCATATAAACATAGGTTGCACCAGGCGATATTTGTGTTTCTAGAATGGGAGGAAGAAAAATTCTCTTGAGAGGATCCAAAGTCCATTATTTCTCAAAACTTAGTGACTTAAAACACTGATAACATTTTGTCCATGAATTTGCAATTTGGGCAGCGCTCAAAGGAGATAGTTTGTGTGTCTCCTACTTGGTATCAACCGGGGCAGCTTGATAGTCTACTGAAATTTTATCTGCTTTCTGCCTTATCAAAAAGGATAGGAGCAAAGTGGCATTTGCCAGCTAATGGGTAACATCAACATACGCTGTGGTTAAAAAGCAGAGCGCTCTGGAATTACGAGTTCAGTTTTGGCAGCATGTTTTGAAAGAATAAAATAATAAGGAGCACTTATGTTTGCGGTAAAGTGTTCTATAAACGGGTATCTAATGTGAAACGAGAAACATTATTTATAAGATGAGTTTCATAATTAGGGTAGTTTTAGAAGTCTATGTCATCTCATATTGTAGCCTAAAAGCTTAAACCCTTGGGAAAGATTCTAAAATAGATTTCAACTTGGGAGGAAACACATTGGGGAAAATAAGCAGAGAAAATGTTCTGGTTATCTACTGGCATGCAGCAGCCTCTCAAAACTTAGTGGTTTAAAGGAACCATCCCCCGCCCACACCCTGCCAATAACGCAGATCAGGAATTTGGGAAAGGCTCCAGATGGTGTGATGGAGGGCAGCTCAGGCTGCAGCATCCACTTCCAAGATGGTTTCTTTATGCACATATTTGGCACCTCCGCGCTCCTCGACCTTTCTCTCCATACAGCGTCTCATCCAGTAGGGCCTCTGCTGATGACTTACACTTCTCACAGCTTGGTGGTTTTAAGATGCTCAGATATTTTACTTGGTGGCTTAGGGCTGTCAGATCATGTTCCAAGGGATCCTGACAGAAGCTGGAAGGTTTCCCATAATCCGGCCTCAGAAGTCACAGTAGGTCACCTACGCTGTGTTCTATGGGTCAAGCAAATCACTGATGCCAGTCAAGATTCAATGGGAAAAGTAGCTAAGAATTCATAGACACATTTAACCTTACAGTCTGCTCTTTGGCCACAAGTTTCTTCCATTTGCCCAAAGCATATGAGACATTCATATACATATCCCAAAGCCCCCAGTCTTCTCTTTTTTCTTTTCTTTTTTTCTTTCCATCATTGGCTTGAAGTCTGGGATGTGATTAGTTACATCAGGTCCAGATGTAAGCTGCTCATATGAAATTTGAGTGTAGTTCTGAAGACTTGTGAGCCAGAGAGGAGTTTTTCTCTCTCCCCGATACACAACATGAAATGGAACTGGACAGGGGAACCACATGGATACTGGTTCAGAAAGAGGGAAACAGAAGTCATCTGAGCAGTCATTGGTTTGTAGCGGCAGTTAAATCTAGTTGGGTGTGTGATGCCGCTCCTTGATTAGGGTCCAGTCCTGCCCCATGAGAATGCTCCCTCCCTGCCTATTTGCCCTCTGGACTCTTGGTTCTGCCACTGAGTCATGCTTCCTGCTCCCTAAGAAATGGTCCTTGTTTCCAGCTAACTAGTTTACTTAGCCTGCTCTCTTTGCAAAGGCATTCAAAGGTTCAAAGGCTTCTTTTCATTTTGTAATTTCAGTTCAAACTAATATGATTCCTTTAAAAACTTTGTGGGTTTATGTGTATCAAATTATAATCCATTCCAATGGCTCCAAGCCAGACCACACTTCTTTCTGAAATAGGTGTTTTGATTGTTTTTAAACCTACAACTGGGAGTCTGAATGCTTACAGAAAATATCCTTAAAGATTTTTAGAGGCACATTTGTCTAGGAGAGAGGATCTGAGAAGCAGGACCTTAAGATTTTTTAAAAATGTTTATATTTGAGAGAGACAGAGTGCAAGTGGAAAAGGGGCAGAGAGGGAGGGAGACACAGAATCCAAAGCAGTTGGCACAGAGCTTGATGCAGGGCTCGAACCCATGAACTGTGAGATCATGACCTGAGCTGAAGTCCGAAGCTTAACCCACTGAGCCATCTCGGTGCCTCTGGACCTTAAGACTTTTAGAAACCCTAGCATACACATCCTTCAGTCGTTCTTAGCCGTATTCTGATATGGTTACCCTAAGGATGCTTTACTGGTAGTGCTGGAGATTTAGTATTTACCTGGAGGCCATTTCTTATTTTGAGAGCTGTTTGCTCATTAGAGAAACTAGGATTTTAAAAGTTTTATTTTTAAATCCAGCAAGTCCTGGTTTTTTAAATATTCCTTCTCAATTTTGTTTGAAATCTGAACAGTTCTTTTTAAATTCTCTTGAACATTATCCTACATAGCTGTAATGAGCTAATTATCACTTTCAGCATTTTATCTGGAAATCTCTTTAGATAGATAAATCATTCATTAGGTTCTTTTTCTTTGTTGTGAATTAAGGGGGCGGGGTACAGAATGTTGACCAATCTTCTACCACTGCAGAAGCGAGGTGGCCTTTTCCTCCAGGCTCTGGTCCCTGTTTTCCTCATAGTCCTTCAAGTCCCGTGAACCCCTCCCAACTTTTGCTTACTGCTGGTTGCACAAGCCAGTGTTACACATTTTAGGTTTGTGTTTATAATGACATCCTAGTTCAGGTACCAAATCCTGTTCTATTTAATTTATTGCTACAAAATAAACCAAAACCTGATGACTTAGAACCACCATTTCCTTTTGCTCAGGATTTTCTGATCTAGGACTCTGAGGAAGGCTCAGTGGGATGTTTGTTTCTGACCTACTGGGGCATCAGCTGAGGCATAGAGAGCCAGAGAACCCACTTAATAAGGTGGCTTCTCTACCTTATTTGATTGCTTCTTGGTCTCTCCTGCTTTCTCTGTGCTGACTCCAGGACCTCTTCATAGGGCTCGATCTCTTTACATCCTGATGGTCTCGGGGCAGTCTGTCTTCTTACATGGTAGCTCAGGGCTCCCACATGGAGTGTTCCAAGAGGTCTGGGAAGAAGTTGCAAGGCGTCTTATCGCCTACTCTCAGAAGTGCCAGATCAATCACCATACCAAGCCCAGCCCAGATTTAAAAAGGGGAATTAGACTGGACCTCTCAATGGTAAGAACAACGAAGAATTTGCTGCCACTATTTAAGATCTGAAGAATGCAAGAATTGAGAGGTTTGGGCGGCCAATTCGATTTTAGAATTTTATTTATGCTAAAGGTATTCAGGCACTTGTCCTTGAATACATTATTATGCTGTGATGAAAAAACCCACTTTTGGGGTGCTTGGGTGGCTCAGTCAGTTAAGCGGCTGACTTCGGCTCAGGTCATGATCTCATGGTTTGTGGGTTTGAGCCCTGCATTGAGCTCTGTGCTGACAGCTCAGAGCCTGGAGCCTGCTTCAGATTCTATGTCTCCCTTTCTCTCTGCCCCTCCCCTACTTATGCTCTGTTTCTGTCTGTCTCAATAATAAATAAAAACATAAGAAAAAATAAAGAAAAACCTACTTTCAGGAATTTGAGAGGTCAATGAGGGGGTAGAGACTGCTGTAGGCTTTTAAAGCTATCAAAATGTATATATGTATTCATTAGTTTTGCTCGGTACTAAATTTAAAGGAAGGGAAATTGAGTTACCAAAATATCCAAATTCAATTATCACATTTGTTGCTGAATATTCCTAGGCACTGGGACATGAGATATTTGCTTAGTTGGCTGATGAATTTTACTGAGTGTCTGGTTTTTCTTGAATTTCAGAGAAATATAGGTTTTATATCTTAAACCACAGATAGAGTGTATGTGGGGAAATGGAGCCAAAAAGAGCAGAAACTATCACAGTCTTGTATGGCTCTGGCTTAATAGAGAAAAATGCATGGAGAATTCACACTTTGGTCTTTGTTCCCACAGTCTGGCTAGTGTCATTTCTGCAACTCCCTGCTGATGTAGAGGAAATAGGATCTAAGATCCCTGATAATGAAGACCCTTTGGGAAAGAAAGAAAACGCCTATTCAAAATCACCATTTTACATCTTTCTGATATTGTTTTGATGTTAAAAATTTTTCCTAAAATGAAAGGGAAACATGGTAAAGGTTCTTTCCCAGAACTTCCAGACACATTTAAAGTTATATACTTAACGGGAACTTCAAGACACATTTCTAATTATAATGGAAACTTTGAAATCTATTTCTAACTGTCATCAATAATTAGAACTATATAAAAGATTTTTTTTTCTGGTAGGTTTGTGAGATGTCCGGTCTTTCTGGGGGGAAAAAAGCCAAAGCAAAACCTGTCCTATTTGTGTGTGAGTACTAAAAGCTCTAAATATGTTAAAGGAGCATAAAAGCAATTTGCTCACCAGGCCAGTTTTTCCCCAGACTTTAACATCTTTGCATAGCCAATTGCATCTTAATCTTACCACAGTCTAGCTTTTGCCATTTCCCCAGCAGCTTGATAAGTATTGGCATTAGGGTTTGGTTCCCAGGCTTAGAGAAGACAGACCCCCACTGCCCAGTGCGCACACAGAGCTGATGGCAGTAATGAGATAATGACTTGATAACATGCATATGCTCCTTGCTCCCAGAATGCGAGCTTGGGCAAGTATCAGTTCTGACAGATTTGGCCCTTTATCCAAGACGGGCTAACCCAAGCCAAATATCACTGGCAATTTTCTCGTATGAGTAAGATATTTCTCATGAAGCCGCTAACTTCTGACTTAGAAATAAGTATTTCAAAAACCAGTGTATTTCTGCTTACATATTTGGTGGTAACTCAGTGAAATGGCAAAACCTTTGAAGATGCTCTTGCTAATTTGGAAGCTGGATAATCAGATGAAATAAAAATATGGTTATAAAAATGTAGTTTAGACAAGGCAGTCAAGAAGTTTATTTTACTAGGGAAAAAAAGATGATAGTTGATAAAATTCTGATTGACAGAGTATTGCTACCAACGTGTGAGAAAGTTAGGTCATGGAGTGCCTGGGTGGCTCACTTGATTTAGCCTCAGAGCCTTGATTTTTGCTCAGGTCATGATCTCATGGTTGTGAGACAGCCCTGTATGCTCACTGTGGAGCCTGCTTGAGATTCTCTCTCTGTCCTTCTACCCCTCCCCTGCTTGTTCATGAGTGCATGCTCACGCACTCGCTCGCTCTCACTAACTCATGTTGGGACCTTGTGCATGAACTGCCCTTATCGGACTTCTGTTCTCAGTATGCTGGGAACAAGGGACTTGATGATGTCCCAGAAAGACGTGCAGGACAGAGCCTTCCTGGTCATCAGCCACGTGCATCAGGAGACCACGGCACTGGAGATCTACCCACACACAGTTGCAAACTGTTCCTGCTCTGTCCTTCCTCTATCTGTATCTCTTGTTCTGGTAAGACATTCACTGCTGACTGAACATTTACTGAGGGAATAAAAAAAGGAGCTCGGTTTGACTGGGGAGCGGATTCTGCTCAAGCATTTTGTGTGTCTGTGTCTTTATTATGTCTCTGTCATTCCTTGGCTCTGTCTTAAGTGTCATTCCTTAGCCTAAAGGAGTTGTGGAAAGCATCTCTCTCTTTCTCTCTCAAAAAATTAAAAAAAAAAAAGTAAGGTGGTCACAGGCCACATGTAGCTCTAAAATTCTGGTGTTGTCCATGACCATCTGTTTTATGTGTAGCCGTCTCTCACCACTTCCGGTATGGGAAGAATATGTCTGGGTGATATCTAGAATTTGGAGTTAGAAAATCCTTATTGATCTAATGAGTCCATGATGTAGAGGATTTAAGATGCCTTGCTTATTGCTCTTGGAGATAGCTACCAAATTAGGTCTTTTGATCCAGCGTAGTGTGTTTTTAACCAATCCATTTTGCCAAGCTGAATGCTACGGTTTCTGTTCTTCCTCAGCTACACTTCGGGTATCAGTGGTTTTATGGGTTTAATCAAGGAAACACCTGCCTTATGCTAGGAATCAGGGATACACGAAATAAAAGTTCTGTCCTCAATGATCTTACTCTCTAGAGAGGGATGAATAGTAAACAAAATGTTAAAATACAGTGAAATTAGTAATAAAATGGGGTGTTAAGAAGGTGCTATGGGAATATGGCAAAAAGAAGGTAAAACTCTGCTTTTAGGATCAAGGACAATTTCACAGAAGAGATAATATTTTAACTGGTATTTCAAGATGACTTGGAATCTCCAGGAAAAAATAGAAGGACACACTCTAAATGGAGTCGAGTACGGACACTGGGAGGGATTGGCAGAAGCTTGTGTTCCAGTCTTATTTTCAACCCCTGGAAGGAAGAGAATCTGGGTAAGGCTTCCATGGTTGGGGGGAAAATGGGAGAAACATTGGAGGCTTAATTGTCCTAGGAAGTAGCAGAGAGAGTAGATGTTGGTGGATGGAGGGAATTGTCCTGCAAGACATCAGTGGGAATATAAAATTGAAGAATGAAGTCAAATGGAGTCAGACTAGTGTGAGGGGAAATAGGATTAGTCACTATTCTAAATATAAGTGTAAAATTAGACAGTAACAGGAAATGGACCAATGAAGTGGGCCAAGGATTCAGCTATGAACAGAGAGAAGTTGGGATAATGGATGAAGAGTGAAGAGTAAGAGATGAGGAATAAGGACACCAGTGGATAAAGCAAGAGCATTTCAGAATAAGACAGTGAGAGCAAGAATCTGTATTTTATTCACACCCTAAGCAGGAAACCAGGCTTAGGTAGTTATGTAAGGGAGCTGCATACTTGGAAGATCTTGAGTATACTTTTGGACGGAAGAAGTTCTAAGAGCATGTGGTGGCAGGGAGGCGAAATGTGGCCAGAGAGGTAGATTGTGATAACACTGCCAAGTTCTTTTAGTCTGTGATAAGAAGCCTGAAATTTCTCTGCAGGTATTTAGAAGATACTGAAAGATTCTGAGTAAGGAGATTGCATTTAAGAATTTTCTGGAAGCAGTGTCCAGGATGAATTAGGGGGATAGACAATGAAGTGGAATGTAAGGGTATTACTTAGAAGACTATATCAATAATTTTGATGCAGGATTATGAGGATGTGAAGACACTGGCAATAGGGAAAGTGGCAAAGAGAAGTACTTGAAAGATATTTAGGTACCAAAATAGACCTATTACATAAACAGTCTTATGTAAGAGAGGAGAGAAAATGAAAGATTGACACTAATTTTCAGTGTTCAGCCTGCAAGCCATTTTAGTCAAAGTAGATTAACTGCTTGTGACAACTTCAAAATCTCAGTGTTCGTAACCTAATAAGGGTTTATTTTTTGCAATGCATCTTGGTAACCGTTGTGGTGTAGCTGTTCCATACAGTCCTTCAGGGACCAAAGTTCTTCCGTTTCAGGGCTATGCAGTCCCAAAGGGCTTCAGAGTCCTCAGCTCCTCCATCCAGCTTGCTGATACAGAAAGAGAGTATGGAGGATTATGAGATTTTTATTTATTAATTATTATTATTTTTTTAATGTTTTAATTTTATTTATTATTTTTTATAATAGTTTATTGTCAAATTAGTTTCCATATAACACCCAGTGCTTCTCCCCACAAGTGCCTCCCACCATGACCATCACCCCCTC